>NW_024609836.1:30039522-30231286 GCF_016920785.2 Ixodes scapularis
TCCGTCCCGAAGCGCTTACCAACAGCGCGAATACAGCACTTCCATCGAACGCGCGCGTCCGCTCCGAGTGTTAACAGGTATTTACGTGGCTCTTGCTGACACTCGTAGTTCAAACGTATCTTTTTTAACGTCTGCTCGCTCCTGCATCTCCGAGACCGCGAAAAACGCCGCGGCAATTTGTTTCCATCTACGTCGCTTTGCAAACGACTGACACTGGCCGCCTTTTGCCAACAATGACAGTTGGGTTGACTTCTGGAGTCTTCACCGGAAGACTCGCTGCACTTCCCAACAGGCATACCGGTGTATGGGACTAGTCCCATGCTGTCGCTGTAGCGCAACATATCTCGTTGAATTTCGCTCAGCTGCGATGCGGCGATGAGAGGCGCCGATTCAGAAAATACATCGGTGACATCGGCGCAGTAAAACCTACCGGCACACCCCAACTCGTCGCCGCTAATGCTCCCATCTCCTACTGCCGAGAGAAGTTCCGGTTCCGGAAACAGCGTACGTCACGCCTTGTTTTTGCGGTCAAGAAAAAGTCGATATTTCATTAATTTTTTGTGTAGAAGTTCATAAACCGAGACGAAAACGGATGCCTGTTCGGCATTCAGTGAACATTGACGGTTTAATGTAAAAGTTATCTGGAAAAAGTAAAAAAGTCATTTCATGGTCCCTTTAACTAACCGCGGTTAACCGGATAACCCTATGAGGGGGAATTTCGGGTCACGTGACCGGCAGAGTAAGGACGGCGGGGAAACATGGCGGTGCCCCGCTAAGTGAGCGCCGCTCGCTTTGGAACTAGTAATACGTTGTAGTAGCTGCGTTAGTCAGCAATGAATGGTGCAGGAGGTTTTCGCGTTGCCTTACCTCACTTAAAACGCGAAGCATGAGCAATGACCTCGCCGCATTTTTTAGATAGACTTTCGACTCTGGCCATTCCTAAGCCTAAATGAACGCGATAGCTGTCGGCATGGCAACGTCTTTGGAAAGTGGATTGCCTTGACTCAATCGGCCGGGTATTGATAGCACACAAAAGCAGAGAGCGTTGCCATCACTGATCTCTATGACAATTGCTGGATCGCGCTTCCCCGCTTGTTCGCTGCAGCGCAAGTGAAGCCACCGGGCTTCACTCGCTTGGGATACGATTTGCCGTTTTTGCTAGCCTTTGCTGCGGTTTTCCAGCGTGCTGACGACACGTTTTCTACTCGTTCGTCGTCATTCGCCGAAGAAGTTTTTTGAAGACTCTGTGTATTGTTGAGACTTTCCGTTGTGAACACGTGGAAAATTTTACGAAAGTGCAGTGTCGCAGGAAAAAGGCACAACGCGTCGAAAGGAAGGGCTGGCGGCGTGTTCAAAGCATCCTTGGCACGCCGAAGTGCCGTGTCTCTGTGCCTTCGCACGCTTGGATACCGACCAAGAACCGACGCCGTGTGTATGTGTTCAGCGAGTGCAATGTGCGTGAAGCTGTTCGTGCCTCTGGATCAGCGTCTTTTCCCTCGCGGTTTAGGAACGAGCTTAATCCAGCGTCCACTAGCGACGGAGGATGGGGAGAAGGTACGTCTTTTTTTCGTCCTTAGACGATTTACACAATACCGTGCACAACAGCTCCTCATCACTGATCAGTGCTGGCTTATTATCAACCTACGCGACTCGCCTAATTGTAATTGGTCAACAGATTGCACACGACCATATCGGCCGCGCTTCAAAGATTTTCATTCTCGCCGTCTTGTACTTTTGCTTTCGAAAACCCCCCTGGCTCCACGTACAACGTTGCCCTATTCGTGCTCCCACGGAATCTATTAGAGTAGATTTGGGACATAGCCATGGTTAATATAGAACATAAGAATACGTACAGATCTCCCCCTTTTATTGATAGCAACTCACCGGAACAGCTGGACGATCCAGAACTCCGTGGCCGATATATATAAATGATCTAAAGGCATCTACGCGCGACACACGTTCAGAACTTTGGCGCGGCGTCAATTCTTGACCGGTATCCAAGCGTGCGAAGGCACAAAGATGCATCACTCAGCGTGCCAAGGATGCTTTGAACACGCCGCCAGCCCTTCCTTTCGACGCGTTGTGCCTTTTTCCTGCGACACTGCACTTTCGTAAAATTTTCCACGTGTTCACAACGGAAAGTCTCAACAATACACAGAGTCTTCAAAAAACTTCTTCTGCGAATGACGACGAACGAGTAGAAAACGTGTCGTCAGCACGCTGGAAAACCACAGCAAAGGCTAGCAAAAACGGCAAATCGTATCCCAAGCGAGTGACGCCCGGTGGCTTCACTTGCGGGAGCGGCAAGCGCGATCCAGCAATTGTCATTGAGATCAGTGGTTGCCATAGACCTTTTGCTAAATTTCAAAAGCACCGAGGTGCATGCTACGAGTGTAGTTACACGCGCTGCACCTGCTGGCGTCTGCAGTAATAACTGTTCTGAAGCAAAAAGCCTAAAACAAATTTTGCCGTGCACGCGCGTTCGTCAAAGATTTATTATGATTATTTACTTCAAATCTTTTGTAAGTGGAAGGCCAGCGCGCGCGGATCGTACAATTACACTTCCAGCGTTCTTCTCGATGTTCGGGTAATTTACTAATAGGTCAATTTTCAGTGGAGCCGAGTTACAGGTTTTTCAATTTATGACGGTGTTATATACAGTTCTTACATGCTGGCCAACCATGCTGCCGGTGTATCGCCCGCTTTCACTGCTCACTTCTTTCTCATCGTTTCTAGGACTCAACTTCGTCGTCCTCTTTCGAACTCGGAAGGAAATTTCAACGAGGCTTTTTTTTCACTTCATACAGCCAAATATTTAGAAAATTTCCAAACAAGAGTTAATTTAGTTTTACCTTGCCGATTATTTGTACCACGAGCAATAAAAATTGTTTCTTAAGCTCAAATGTATGCCGCGCTGCGTCGCGAAAACCAGGCAGCGCGCATTTTTTGGGTCCCCCCATTTCGGGAACCTTTCCACGGAAGTCACTTATATTCGCTACAGCCAGTAGGTGACACCAGCTACCTCCCCATAATAAAACACGGAGCTATCGCTCATCCAGCCCTCGTCAAACTTGGCTAGGTACTTGTAGGTACGTACCTAGTAGGGAAGGGCGGTTAACTTTTAACCGCGGTTAAAGTTAACCGGCTTCGAGCAAACGGGCCCAAAACGTGGCGCAACGACGCAAAACTTTTTTTCCTTTCTGTTACCACGTTAGGGAAATAAACACAAATAATCCTCCAACTTATATCATACATGACAAAATCACACTCTATGAGCCTACCGACATCATCTACGGTAATAACATAATCACTAGGACTTAACGCCCTTCTAATAAACAATAAGCATCCCCCAGACGAACCTTTGGCGTGTCTAACGCAAACATCAAAACTAGCCTGAAAAGGCTGGACTAGCCTCTCGCTAGCTTCCTCACTTTCCACTTTTGTTTCCTGGACTGCGAAGACGTCCAGATCGTTATCCTCCAGGACTCTCCGGACCTGATACAGTTTACGACTCGTGGACAGGCCCCGAACGTTCAGAGTCCCAAATCTTACTGGGTTAACGAGCTTTATCTTCTCCTTAGATATAAAAGTAAAAGAACCCTATGGAGACAGAAATCCTCACCAAACGCAGGCCCTTCGGGTCATGAACCAGACACCAACTTTCCCTGAGAATTCAGGGTCGGGTCCAACCAGGCACGTAGCCAGGATTTTCTCATGGGGCCCGGGCCCACCCATGACAAAATGCTGTATGAGGGGAAGGGGGGAGAGGAGGACCCATGCAAAATGGAAGATTTCGGGGGAAGGGGGGGGGGGGGGGCGGGCCCTATGGGCCTCCCCCCCCCCCCCCCCCCCCCCTCCCCTTCCCCTCCTACGTGCCTGGGTCCAACTTTGGCGGAGCACGGGGAGACCAGCCGGGCACCGTTTTCCATGGCGGCTCAGCATCCCCGCATTGACTGGAGGCGCCTGTCACCCTTGGCTCCGTCTCTCGTGTCCTTTTAACGGCCAGGGCTCCAGCTTCAGCCATGGTGATGTCCTTGGTTTCCTCTCTGGCGGCGCACGACTCTAGTTCATGGTCTTCTGAGGTTGCGACGCTCGAACAGGCATCAGTGCTGGCCAAACAAACCGTTAGAGCGGCAGCACCAGATAGTTTATCGTTGCTCACGGCTGCCACCTTGTCTCTATTCGTTGTCTCCGGCGTTGCTTCGGGCACCGCCTCCTTCGGAGCTCCTGCCTCATCATCCCCCGCCTCATCCATGTAGAAGTCGGACGTACCTTCCCCTCCTACAGGGCCTGCAACAGCCGCGTAGTACCGAACGCACTTGTTGGTCTCATGGCCGTACCGACGACACTGGTTGCAACGTGGTGTACGACACTCACAACGAATATGGCCAGTGCGGTGGCACGTGAGGCAGAGCGGGGCGCGTCCAGGTGCCACCACAAGCGTGATCCCATCGGCTATTCGTTCCTGGTGCGGTAGGGTTTCCACAGTGACGCCCGCTTTCAAAGTAATGAGGACTATCCCCGTAGTGGATTCGATGGCCTCGCACCCTTGCACTCGCCATTTTTCCCTCGTAAGTTCAGTTACTTTCCCGTATTGCGACAAAGCGGTACGCACCTCGTCGCCCGGAACGTGGTGAGGCACCCAGTGGGCCTTGAGACGAACGTTCTGTCCATTGAGGTCGAAGACGAGGCAACGGCGGTCCTTAACCAGTAGCTCCCGAGTATCAACCAGTTTCTTCTTGCTTCCGTTGCTTTTGAAGGTCACGAGCCACAGGTGGTTCATCTGGTAAGAACCCAGAGACACCACGTCGGCGAGCAGTCCTACGTGGCTCAATGCGTCGCGGAAATCCTCGACTCTGTACGGACGTCCTTTAACGTCCGCGTGCAGAAACACAGAATTTAAAACAGTGCGACCAGTTGGCAGGGGTGGCAGATGAACAGCATAATCCAACTCAGCAGTAAATGCCTTATCGCCACGGCCCCGCCGGGCCGTTATAGCCGCTCCGTCGGAGCTTGACATACCGCGACTGTACGCTGCGGTGTCGGGAAGTGGAATCCCCTACACCACTCCACCTTGACTTTCTGGTGTTTCTTATGTGTAGTGGTGTAGAGGTTAGCACACCCGACCGGACATTGGGAGGCCCAGAGTTCAAATCCTGGCTCCGCCGTTATTTTGGCTTTCGGCGGGTTCCTGAAAACTTTAATTCTTTGATTTATTGGATTAAGTACGGTTCATTCATCTGCATATTTTCGTTTATATCCTCCTCGGAGACCACGTACGATAATGGGAAGTGCCTGTGTTTTATATTCAATAACGTGGCTCTTGATTCCCGCTGATGATGATGATACCGTGTCTCTGAAGCTCATAAACAAAGAATACTACATGTACACGGGACGAGACAGAACAGTGGGAGGATTTCTGGAGTACAAACGAGCACGTACCACGTGACACCAAGCGTCGTACCGCGTTCCACTCGGCGGCGTGTGTTTCCAGAACACCTCCGATTGGATACATTTCGTTTCTTGTGCATTAATAAGACAGACAGGCAACACCAGAAAGTCAAGGTGGAGTGGTGTAGAGGTTAGCACAACCGACCTGACATTGGGAGGCCCAGAGTTCAAATCCTGGCTCCGCCGTTATTTTGACTTTCGGCGGGTTCCTGAAAACTTTAATTCTTTGATTTATTGGATTAAGTACGGTTCATTCACCTGCATATGTTCGTTTATATATGCACATCTGACCATAGTATTTATTATATACATCATGCACCATTAGTGAAAATGAGGCATGACTGGTGTGTTATAAATTAATTAGGGTTTGAATTTTTCGGTTTAAACCGATAAAAGTACGCGGAACAAATCTTCGGAAATTCGGTTTTAACCGAAAAAGGTCAGTTTGTAGGTTCGGCGTTTTCGGTTTAAACCGATGGAAACCGCTAAAAGTATGTCTAATCCGTTTTCTAAAATTCGGTTTTAACCGAAAAAGTCAGTTTTTTAGGGCCGTGTCGAAATGGGTGGGGGTGGGGGAGAGAGAGAGAGAGAGGGCTTTGCAAAGTTCGACATTGTGTGACGCCTTCGTAATTGCCCTCTTCTAAGGTTGAACATGCAACAAAAGAGGTCTTGGATTGGCCTTCGCGGGACATCTGTGCCCTTTCTGTGATCGGGATTAGTGTGTCAAGTTCCCGGTCCTAAAAAAAAAAGTTTGGAAATGATTTTTTTTCCCATTCCGCTGGTCACTGTACGGCAGACTTGTACCGTACGCATTACAAGTAATCAAATTACTTGTAATTGATTACTTTTTGAAGTAATTTTGTAATCAGTTGATTACTTTTATTAGGCAGTAATCACAAAAGTAATCTGATTACTTTTTTAAGTAATAAAATTACTTCTAACCGTTGCTATATTTTCACGGGACCTTCCCCCCCCCCCCCCCCCCCCCCCTGCACACACCTTCCTGTTTTCTGAAATGACAGAAATAAAATTTGCTTCTTTTTTCGAACGGAAAAAGTAAAGATTTTTGCAGAGCTGTAGGAAGCAAGGTCAACCCCTTTGTATGTCCAGTTTATGAAAAATGTCCGTCTTTTTTTTTTTTTTTTTAGTTGGGACTGGGAGTGGGAAGCCTCAGTGAAGCCCCTGTGCGTGACAAAGGCCATTCAGGGCGAAGTTTTAGGGAGCAGAATGTAGCTTTGTAAGTCCTTCGTTCAAACCAGCTCCCTCACGCAGACACACACAGAAATAAAAAAAAAAAAAAAAAAAAGAAACCTGCCTACGGTACCTACTCGCAGCTCGTAGGAGAACCAGAACCGAAGAATGTCTAAAGCGGATGCAAAATATAACAAAGCCAGTTCAAATATTTTCCTAGTTCCCCTACGTAATCTTTGTGACAAGCAAGGTTTCGAGTCGAGAAGTGATCGGGGCAATCTCTTCCGCTAATGGATACTACACACGATCCGTTTCAAATCCTGGAGCTGCTGCTCTTTTGTATAATTTGCGAGTTCATTCACGTGTGAATAATAAAATGAGCGACGCAAACTTTGAGCGACAACCCTTGCTTAAAGCTTAACAAGATCTAGAACCCCCTCCGCTTCCCCCCCCCCCCCCCCCCCCCCCCCACACACACACACACACACTGGCGAACGCTTAAATCATGAAACTTCTTCAAACGAATCCTATGCTTGTTTCAGCATTGTGAAGGTGCAACGACCACGAAGTGGGAACCCGTTTTTTCTTCTTCAATACTTGTGAAAATGTAAAATAGAGGTTGGAAGTAGTTTATTGTTATGAACGCTAAAGATGTAAGTTTTCACACAAGAAAGTAATCGGAAAAGTAACGGTTGCTTCTTAAAGTAATGTCCGATTACTTTTGCTGCCGAGTAATCAAGTAATCTAATCCAATACTTTTTAGCCAAGAGTAATAGTAATTGTAATCTAATGCTTTCTTTAGTAACGTGTACAAGACTGCTGTACGGTCCTCACCTCAAACGGTCAGGTCGTCAGAATGAAGAAAAAAAGAAGCGCGCTGAAGTAGTTATGCCCGCGAATTCCGCGATTTTGAGGTGTGTCCTGACGGAAGTTGTAGCGAAGACGACGCACGTATATGTGTCGTTATTCTTTGAGTGATCACAAATGTCACAGCTACAAGGATCATATCTGACCCGGTGTCCGATTGTGTTTCTTTCATATTCGCCGAAAAAAAAAAAGGTAACCTTTTTGGGAATAAATATACACCGAAAAAAACCGAAACTTGAATTTTAAAATAAACACCGAAAAAAGTACGCCGAATTTTGACAAAATAAAAACCGAAAACGCAAAACCCTAGTTATAATGAAAAAAAAAAAAGTTTATGCACGAGCCCTGTGCGGATAACAAGTTGATTATCCGCATCCGCAGACTTTGTATCCGTATCCGAACCGAATCCGCAAAATGTGGAACCACATCCGACTCACATTTCAGGCATTCATTGTATATTATAACCAGGGTTCCGCCGTTTTCGGTTTCTATTTTTCCAAAATTCGGCGTAATTCTTTCGGTGTTTATTATAAAATTCATTTTTCGTTTTTTTTCGGCGTATATTTATGCCCACAAAAGTTAACCGGCTTTTTTCGGTTAATATAAAATAAACACCAACAGACACCAGATCAGATGATCCTTGTACGTAGCTCTGATATTTGTGATCACTCAAAGAATAACGGCTCAAATGTATTGCAAAAGAAATGGACACTTCATTTGGCAAATGTGTGCAACTGTAAAAGAAACAAGAAAAAAACACAGAAGTACAAACAAGTCAGATATGAAGCCTATTCCCCAAGAAACATGAAACTTCACCTTCTCTTCATCAGGATTACGGGATCTCGTTATAGTACAGACACATGTACTTTCCCAGGTTCTCCTCCTTGATCGGCACTCTTTCTTTCCTATTAATATGACCCTGAGCTTCGAGAATGCCCTCTCAACGCTAACACTGGACACTGGCAGGCTTAGGAGATGAAGCGCTGCCTGAGCCGAAATCGGCCAATCAACCAATTGTGACCGCCGAAAGAGACACGGTGTGACGTTTTGAAGCACAACACAAGATGCCGAGCTTGCATCACGTCAGTCTTCCTTACAACGAGTTTGAAAACACACTCGTACATGGCGAAGTCATGGCGCATTTCGGTCTTCACGTTCCGATCGATGATGCGCATATTAAACCAAAACGTCGTGATGGCACTCTTGTATCCCATACGTTCGGACACGTTTCGATAGACGCTGTCGTTCCACTTTTTTGCCACGGCTCTGCGGTACGACTGGAAGGTCAAAGTGACCTTTTCCGGTTAAAACTGAATTTTAGAAAAAGGATTCGACGAACTTTTATCGGTTTTTATCGGTTAAAATAAAAAAAAATGCCGAACCTAAAAACCGACCTTTTTCGGTTAAAACCGCATTTCCTAAAATGAATTCGGTGTACTTTTTTCGGTTTTTATCGGTTTCAACCGAAAACTCCGAACCCTAATTATAACACCAAGAAAAAATACAAAAAAAAAAAGAAAATTTTTTTTTTTTTTTTTAAGTTGTTTGCTTATCTTTGTACAAGAAATCTTCATGTCTCCATTCAGAGGGAATGTCATTTTATCATTATCAGTTTCATCGTACTTATATTAAAAAGGGGGGGGGGCACGCTTATTGGCGTGCTTGGCGGGCCTTCGCTTTGAAATGTTTTTCCCCACAAGTGTTCTATTAACCCCCGGTAAACTTTTAAAACGTCCCCTGTATGTTTGTTTATCTCAAATGACAACGCTTAAGCTATATTTAAGACAGTTTCGATTTCTGTATTTTACGAAGTAAGCAGACTGAACTTAGGAAAAACCGCTTACCGTATTATACTATAAATACTATCGATGTATAAGTTTTTCCGAACGGTGTATGAACTCGAGAACCAATAAAAACTATGATCATGTCACAAAACTAATATTTAAGTGAAAACCGAAATAATTGACATACGCGTCGTAGAATGGAGGTACAAATATGTGTTCTTTTCAGACGTACTGCTGAATGTGACGAAACCATATATGTAAAAAAAAAAAATGTATTGCATTTATAAAAGCACAGTAAAGGCTTTTCATATAAAAAAAAATGAAAATGTTTTTCTAAAAGGACGTTGAATTTTGTACTTTTAGATTTCTTATGTTTGCAGTGTTTTTTTTTCTTTTATACAAACTATACGCAAATGAATCAATGCTAAAATTTTAAATAGGCTTAGATACAAGCTTTTATTTAATATGTTTCTAAGGCCTTAAATAATTGTGCCTCGAAAGCTAGCCCGATTCAAACTTGGCACATTATTGTCAAAGGCTCAAGACAAAAAAAGAAAAAAAAGAAAAAAAACTTATGAAAAAAAAAGAAAAGTTTTTAATTATTTTTTTACATTTCCATATAAAAATGTTACCATTGTCGCGAAAAAGATAATCCAAACGTTGCGAGACTCCAAAATCTGTCACTACTTAAATTAACAATATTGTAAATTTTAAATAAGCTTAGATACAAGCTTATATTTTATATGTTTCTTATGCCTTAAATGATTGTGCTTAGAAAGCTAGCTCGAATCAAACCGGGCCCATCATTGTGAAAGGATCAGAATTCAAGAACTTTTATTTCAAATAAAAAAAGGAAATCTTTTAGTGATTTTTAAATCTTTTTTTATAAAAAAGTTATCATTGATGGGAAAAAGATAATCTCAGCGTTGAGACACTCCAAAATGTGTCACTACTGAAAGCTTCAAAAATATCAAGACCTACCTTCTGCCCTTTCGAAGCCAAAACTCAAGAGCGAAAATATTTCCGTAGTTCTAATTTGCGGGTTTGTTCTACTCGCACATTTTCCACCGACATATATTTTTTTCCAGAATTTTATGAAGACCCATCATTTTTTCTTGCTCGATTTGAGATGAAATCACCCATATATACCGACCTCGCTTTCGCGGTGAATTCAGATACCTTAATTGACTCTCTTCTACGCTGCGGAACGTTTAGTTAGCCGTAAAAATATTCCGCCTTTGCTTATTTTCTTTACCGTTAGGTATTGTACCAAAATATTCTCTGAAAGTGTCCAACTTCAAAATCTTCGAACAATCCGTTATATTTTTCGTAAAACATAAAATAGCGCAAAAAAGACAAGGACAAAAAGTGTACAGGCTAGGTGTTTACTAAGCTGAACCAACTGGCAACTAGCCCAACAGCGTATACCCTACTAAACTATGTTCTATTTTTGTGTTCTTGCTTTTGACAAGGAAGTTTGCGTTATGCGTACATGTCGTCCTTTGAACTAAATCAACTGTATATCATCATGAACAAAGCTTGATTTAGTCCCTCAACCACTATTTTCCTGTTCCTTCTTTTTTTTTTAATCGGAAGAAAGGTTATAATTGCGATCTAATTCTATTTTCGTTTCCTTCAGAACACATTTGTGCTTTTTGTTTTTTTCTTTTCCTTTTTGTCCCGGTTTAGCAGCACTTAGATACAACAATAACGAAGACTAGGCCGGTGAAAATGAGAAGGAAACGAAGACAAATTGGATCACCGCGAGACGGGAAAGTTATACATCCTCCTCAGACGTCCTTGTCCCGCATAGCCTGAAACCGGCGAATCGGCTGTCGTACCCCTCCAGCCCTGAATATCCACGTTGTCACTATACTCGGCGTCTAGTTTTCTTTCTGCTACGCTGTCAAGGCTAGCGTGCTTTCAGCAGCGCTGTCAAAGCTACTTGTGTGGAAATCGAAGCCACGTGTTCAGCACTGCAACACTGTAGAAACTGAAACTACATTAACAACGTAGCAAGAAAAAAAAAGCGCTATTTTTGCAATTTATATCTTATATTGCCTCAAATGCACTTATTTAGGGAGCGATCGTTTAAATTCGTTTAGAAGACATTATGCAGTCGTTTCGAGGAATGGACAACTTGCGTATTTTATTCAATTTTCCCGCTAGATGTAGGGGGGAAACTGACTTGGTGCATAGGTCACGTGAGATCAAAGTCGTCGGGTCACGTGACGTCAATTTCCCGCTAAACTTAGCTGGGAAACAGAATTGGTGTTAAGGTGGCGTGACGTTAATTTGCCTGCTAACTTTATCGGAAAATGCACGAACGGATATAATGTTTGTGCATGTGTGTCTTTGGGGGGGGGGGGGGGGGGCGTTTGTTTAAAATTATTTTATGCATTAGAAGCTGACGCGGAGTGTTGGAAGGACAGGATTTTCGAGCTGACTGGAGGTCACACAGTCAATTAATATCTCGATCGCATGTTTACGGTAAATGGTCGGGGCACGCATGTTTTTTTTAATTAATTTAGGGGGTCATGCTTTTTTTGTGTTGGAGGTTTATTTGATTCCAAACCTCGAAACTAAGCGTTTTACTTTTTTTTAGTCTGGCCCTTCCTATGAGTGTTGCACGAGGACCACGTCTTGTGGCCGAAAAACGCAAGCACCGAAATAGGCGACCATCTGTAGAAAGGCGTTTGGCCTTTTAGAGTACGCTAAAAAAGAAAAGTGGATGACCCTTTTTTGAAGTTTTCAGGTTGATTTTGTTCTTAGGGCCCTGATTTCCGAACTCCTATCATATAGTCAAATTGGTCCATATTAGTCGAAGAACAGCTTGCACTCAAAATGTTACGTGTCTCGTTGCATGCCTCTACCGCACGCCACGACGATGGTCATCGTATCGGCGTGCGGTGGTGAATCACTAGGGTGTATCACTACTGCCTGATGCACACTGAGCGTGATTTTTTTTTTACGAAATGCAATATTTTATTATTTTATTTTGTATATGTTATTGGCTAAGCAAGCATCGGTCATCGTGTCCAGACTGGGAGTGTAACACGATAACACTCTCTCATTTGAAATCGAAGCGGGGACGAAAAGCTATACTCCGTTTCACGATAACTTGGCGAACTGTGGTGGCTGCAACCCCCTCGAGCCAATAATTGCGCCGGAGCAAGGCGCGTGATAACACTCCATGGTCGAGGGCCCGAGGCCGCCGGGGCCTCGTTACCTCCACAGCAGCAGGGCCCTCCGCGACAACAAGTAGTTCTAGGCTTCTTTTTCTTTTAGGGACGTTTGAGCTCGCGCGATTCCATCAATAACGAGAAGATATGAAGAATAAAGAAGAAATAATCACAAATTGACAAGTCAATTATATTTAAACCAAAAAAGTGACGCCACATCTCTATCCGCTGGATTTCTTTTTCGTCTTGTAGCGCCTTGGCCTTTGGAGATCGCCGGCGATCGCAGCCGTGTAATCGGCCGTTTCCGCTCAAAACCTTGCACTGTGCCCTGACATTAGCACCCGTCACAGATTCGCGGCTAAATTGAGCGTCAGGTTGTCTTATGAACTGTTCCCGAAGTGCTCGTTATTCTAGCGGAAGGAAATGTTGCTGCGATGGACGTTCACCCGGAGTTGGTTGGTTTCGGAGCAGACGACTCTCGGCTAGCAGACGACAGCCGGTTCCTCCGGGCCTCGCGCCTGTCTCACCTGGGCTGTGTTCCAAATCTAACCCAAATGGATCCGAGTTACTCCGGCGGGTCGTGTCACGTGACAACACAGATTGAAAAGCGCTGAACGCGGGTAGGTTTTGGAACGCAAAGGTACAAAACGCTTACCCTGGAGTAAGATCGAGTAAATTTTGAAACACGGCCCAGGAGTTGCGCGACGCCACCGCTGCTGCGGTGCATTCTGGTACATGTAGTTTTCCCCAGTTTTCAGGCCGCGTCGATCCGCGTTGTGTGCCCGGCGTTCGGACATTTCCGGGTTAGCACGAGGCGTTTAACCTAAAGCTCCTTTGTACGGAAAAGTCGCGACATCCTTTGAAGAATGCCGCCTGCTATCTTGGGCCAGTCCAGGCGGCGCTACAGGCGGCGCTACAGTCGACCCGCGGGTGTAAAAAAGCAAAACATGAAGATAAAAGGTGTCCGCGTCAGAGGAGGAGGAGGAAGAGGAATGCCTATGCTGTCGGAGTGCAGTGCATGTTATGAGCCCATGTCGCCAATCAAATAACGCCGACTGTGCAACGTCCCGGCTTTCATCGTCTTTCTTTGAGCACATCCTTCGAGGCTGGTAGACCTTGACAGTGCGCTTTTAGCCTGTGTGTATGTATTTCCGTGTCTTTTAGGCCTTTGACTGCGCTACCAGGCGGTGCTACAGTCGACACGCAGGTGTAATAAAGCAAAACATAAAGATTAAAGGCGTGTGCGTCAGAGGAGGAGGGAGATGTCGCTACCTTTTTTATCCAGGGGCATTACTTTAACCGGGTGTTTACTCACGATTTCCGATGGGGCGTCGCCTATTGTGTGCCAGGATGCTACAATAACAGCACCACGCACGGATTGTATGTCTTCCCAAAAGAAAGCAGCCCCCGAAAAGAGTGGCTAAGGAAGGTAAACAGAGCCGTACAGAGCGGCAGGAAAAGGAGCGTTTTAGGGGCGAAGCTCCTTAGGGTCTAGCCTTGTCCGCCCGGCGTCCGTGCTCACATCGATCTTGCTCGTGCTCGTGCTCGTGCCCGTGCCCGTGCCCGTGCCCGTGCCCGTGCCCGTGCCCCTGCCCGTGCCGGTGCCGGTGCCGGTGCCGGTGCCGGTGCCGGTGCCGGTGCCGGTGCCGGTGCCGGTGCCGGTGCCGGTGCCGGTGCTGGTGCTGGTGCTGGTGCTGGTGCTGGTGCTGGTGCTGGTGATCGTGATCGTGATCGTGATCGTGATCGTGATCGTGATCGTACTCGTGAGGTCACGTGCTCATGTGCTCGTGTAAAGCAAAAAAGAAAAAAAAGTTTGCGCAGTCGACAGGATTCGAACCTGGGCGGGGAGACCCCAATGGATTTCTAATCCACCGCCTTAACCACTCGGCCACGACTGCGGGACGAGTAGGGGGCTCTGAGATGTGGTAGTAACTCAAGAGCTGAGGATGTCATGGATGAAACGTTGCATGTAGCCGCTCAACGTCTGTACAAGAGAGGGCGCTGCGGTCAAATGCGTATATAATCGCGTTAAACTTTGCATGCATTGGATCAGCGTTTATAGACGAGAGGGCCCTGCGGTCGAATGCTGAAATGCGTATATAACCACGTTCCATACCACACATTCTCCTTCTGACATGGATGAAAACGAACGAGAGGCTCGGCATGCTGCGGCTCAGCGTCTACGCAGACAAGCACCACCAGAGCTTCGCCCCAGTCAACATCATTCACCACGTGGAGATGCGGTAATTTTTTTTTTTGTATTGTTTCGCGATTTGCTTCATAATTTACATCCATCATCTTGCACGTTAGCTAAAGAGTGTAGATTACAGGGAACGAGACATAGTGGTGCGTGCGGAAGCGTTACGTACGTTGGAATCTCCCTGAGTACTCGCTCCGTAGTTGTCTATTCGTCACGTTGGTTTATCTCAATCGGGACCTCCGCACTGCTTTGCGGCGGCCTTTTTTAATACACGTTTTGCTCGATGTATTTTGGCGGTTATATCTGTTATTGCGACGACATATTTCAAGCACAACTGTGGTTCAAACGATTAGGACAATCACTAAAAAAGAGCAGGGATTACCGATATGCATAATGCGCTTGAAATAAGATGGACTGCAGTCCTCTCCCCGCAGTTCATCTGAACCCTGTCGCGCAGGCTGTCAAGCAGGATGAAACGGCTTTTGAGAAACCATCACTCCCCGAGAAAATCTATTTAGCTCTTCTTACTTCATTGTCGATTAAACGTTATGCACAAGCGGCTCATTTGATGCTGTTCGGCTGTGCAACACCGAGCTGATGCATGGTTCCTCGAATTTTCGTGTTCTTTGCCACCGAACTATCGATGTTCACTTGTTTCCAAGTTCATGGAGACGTGCGGACAACCGGAGTACTCGTGTAGTGTTGTTTTTGCTGTGGCCGCAGTGGGATTACCGCGTGAATGCAGTGAGTTCCCGCGTTCACGAAGACGAGGAAGCAGACGACGACGATTGAGACGACAAAGCGATTCTAAAGCAGTAAGATGACTGGAACTGCTTTGCTTCGCTTGCTAACAAACTAAGGCATCATAACACAATCTTATGAAATAAAAACATGCAGGAGCATCCAGGCCGATACCGGGGCGTCGCAAACGATGATGCACGATGATGTATGCGCAGAACAAGCCCTATTCAGCGGGGAAGCCGGAAAACGATGACTACAGGTAGCATGGCGGCGACACCACTTCCGCAATGCGCGCGCCTGCGCACTTCACTTGGTGACATCGGTCTATTGGCGTGGAGACCCAATGCTCTCGTAACGTCGGGTCACGGGCCTCGCTCCGACGCTCTTATTGGATCGCGGGGCCCTAGCCTCCACAGTTCGCCAAGTTGTCGTGAAACAGAGAATGAAACCGCGCTGTCACAACGGATTCTTCGTGCCTATACTCCGTTTCAAACATCGCGTGCAACGCTGGGAAAGCTACTGAAGTAGTGCGCATGAAAAAACACACAAAATTGTGTTACTCCGCGAGATTTCGTGGACGAGCGGTACAAGGCGCTGCTCTGGCGATGCCGACATCTCGGTGGCGGTGGTTCGAATCCACTTAGGGCGCAAAGATTTTTTTTTTTTTTTTTCCTTGACCGATTTTTTGTGCAAGATTTTGCGTATTGCGGAAGTGCATATTTCAATTCCTCTTTTCTTGTTTATTTTTATTTATAAGAAGGTAGACTAGGGGCTGGTGTTCCGCTCGAACTTGCGCCGGCCTCGTCAAAACGGAAGAACGGTCGAGATCCAGGGCCTCTCTATTTAAAGCTGTTTATTTACATGGTAGCGTGAAAATCAGAGAGTACCTTGAGAGTGTGGTGGACGGTCCTTTATATATAACGAATATTGTGATTAGGGGACCGCACTGCCATTGTTCTGACGGCTTGGCATTCCCTCACGTGATGTGACTTCATGGAAGTTTCCTTCAGAGTCAGAATACTCGCCGGTGTATGGAAGAAGTCATCCAGACGGCAGTATCTCGGTGCTCTGGTGCCGGCGCCCCCATGAAACGGGAGTGATTCACAATAGACGCGTACACAACACACGGCACTCAAGATCAGGATCGAGTGTTGTTTCCTTTTCGAGGAAAGCAGGGGCCTCGGAATACAGGCACGGGCATGTGCGTCGTTTACTTAGCCGACCAAGGTTAAGGTGCCTCAGGCAGACGGAGCCGACCATGGTTACGGTCCCGCAGGCAGAAGAACCCAGACGCTTCGGAATGCAATCACGGGCACCGCCTGCTCTAAGGTCCCGCAAGCAGACGGAGCCGTAGGCACGATTCATCACCGACACAGTTCCTTCTTGAGGCTTGTTTCACTTTGAAGCCATAAGGCCGATTTCAACACCAGAAATAACAGGTGGCAGTTCACAACACGGTCCGCGTGCTCGGAACTTTCACGTTGCGAGGTCTTCGCTTCGGGGACGCCACCTTGCGAGACACTCCGGTGTCGTTACTGACCGTCTCCAGGACCTCACGGACCGACGTCTCCGGGAAACACGTTCTTGAACTCGCGTACACGTTGGCGATCACCTGCTTGCACTTTTGTGAGATCTTCACACAACGAATCTTCGAAAATATCCGAGCAGGAAAAGAAAGCTTCCCGCGTAAGACGCCATCTTCACGAAACCGGCGAGGCAGGGGCAGCCGCACAACCCGAAAACCCGAAGAGAGTGCGAGTGCCGCACGAACGAAAACGGAAAATAGTTTGGAGTAGTTTACATTATCTTTTCCTTTTTATTGAAAAAGAATCGGTGTTCCCTCGAAATCATAACGCCACTATTAGTTACCAGCTACAAAGATGTACACTTTTCGACTTTTTTTTTTTTTTTTTTTTCAGGGGCCGCACTATTTTGTGGAGCGAACGTAGTCGCGGTCGGCTGTGCAAACCGGCGCGCTAGCTTTGACTACGTTGCACGCTATGTTTGAAACGGAGTATAATTGAACGAGTCGACGGTAACACACCCATAGAGACAGGAAACAGGCCGTGATCTAGCGCTTTACGAAAAGCTCGATTGGCCCCATTGACTTGTAGCGTTTGGTGGCGCTCGAACTTCAGCTGAAACGGAATCTAGAAAAGAACAGGGGCGTGAGCTGCCAGACTGCGTCAGCGGATGGCGCATGCGTGTTACACTTGACAGTCGGACACTTTATAGGCTCAATAGTCATGCGGCGCATTGAGTTAATACGATTCGGTGCCATAACGAGATAACGCACTCAGCTCACCGAGTGCGTGGCTTGCATCGAGTTCCTACACGAGACCCGCGTTTATTTGGATGCTCTTTCAAAACTGGGTTTCTTTCGGCCTGCCCAAAATTACAAACTTGTTAAGGTACTCTGAGTAGGTGTGTTCCTACACGCCTGCATGCCGCGAGTTTTTATTTTTTTTAAGTACACCGGGCGTTGTTGGTTAGAGCTGTAAGTCGGTCGCTCCAATTCAGCCAGTCTGCTTAATGGCCGTCATTAAGGTGGAAGCGGGGAGCATTTCTCGCGCATGCCGAAGTGGAGCGTTTGCCGACTGTTTTTTGTCCGTCGAGACGGGGCGGATAGAACTGTACTATATATCGTTGCACGAAAACAAAGTCGCCTGTCAGGGTTTCCATTATTAAGTTGCTGGGAACGGGCACTTCCCAAAAATTGGGGTTGCGCTCTCTTATTACAATTCCGCAGAAATTACACTTTGATTTATGCTTTCATTTACAGATATTCCTCGTGAAATGGCAGCTAAAAATACGTCTGCTTCCCTCAAACATATAGATTTCTTTTTTTTTAAATTTTATTTAGAACATATTGCAGCTCAGACATTGGCCCAAGCATATAATAAGGGCAAGTAAATAAGAGCAAGTAAAGCACAAGTAATCACTTTTTAAAACCAAGAATGAAACTCACACACACAAACACACACACAGATATATACAGGTTTTTTTTTTATTCCTACAGATTTGTTAAAAAAGACACATGAAAGCTACACTTATCCGGTTTGTGCCAGTAAGTTATACGCCCGGGGGGACAATATGGGAGTAGCTAATCTTTGCGAGAAGTCGGCGAATTATTTGAAATCCGTTAATTAACTTTTTAGTTAGTGAAAATAGTCATATGGTTCCAATTAGAAATTTGCTGAGCGTCGTCCAAAACCCCTAAATCAGTTATTTCTAGAAAGACGTTGAGCGCGTTAGAAGCGCAGCAGTGCGCTAAAGTTACCACTCTTGAAGCAGGCACAAGGCTGGGGATGGATAAGAGACGGAAAAATTGCGCGGGCGCCTTAACGCAACCGCTAGCTTTGTACCTGCCCCACTTGTGGTAACTTTAGTGCACTACGCTTGTCACGCGCTGATAGTCTTTCTGAAAATGACTGATTTAGTGCTTTTCGGTATCGCTCAACAAGTATCTAACTGTGACCATATGCTATTTTCAGGAATTTAAAAGTTAATTAACGAATAATAATTAATTAGGCTACTTATCGCAAAGATTAGCCACCCACATAATGTCCTCCGGCCGTATAACTCACTCGCACTAACCGCATAAGTGTAGCTTTCATGTTTTTTTTTAATCAAATCTGTAAGAATAGAAACAACACCCGGTATAGTATATATATATTCGAGGCATATACCAATAAATGCAATAGATGGGAAGTGACGTGCAAAACACTAACATACAGAATATTTTATACGGAAAAAGTAAGCACATCTAAGAAAAACAACTATCAATGGCATCACAAAAATCGGTAGCCTCAAAAACGCTAGAAGATAGAGAGTCCCATTCTGAAGTGGTGCGGGAAAAGAGGGAAAATTTGAGACGATTCGTGCGTGGAAAGATTTGTGGTTAATGAATATTGCTTATGGTGCCTTTTAGGTCGTGACGCTAACGGGATAAGGGGATTGATTACCTGTGCCAAGTGTAGCTATGCCATTTGAACTCAACTTTTGGACAGCACATTCTCGCACTAAAGCCGCGGTCAGACTGATAATACATCAAACCATAGCCTCCAATATACTGACTAAGCCTGGCAGATCGCCACGAGAAGCGGCCTCCGAAATGAAAAAGGTGGAGCGGCAGACAACGGATGAGAGGAGAGCCACGTGACTGGCGCCCCGATGCGGCAAGGCGCTGAAACACACGTCTCCCTAGCGATCATGTGTGTTTCGGGTCCTCGCCGCTGCAAAAGCTGTGAGCTCACGTCCAGGTTCCCCGATAAATGGCTCTTTGATGCTTTCTGGTACCAGATCCTCGCGCTCCAAATCTGTGACCGGGCACTCTATGGCTCCGTCGTCCAACTGCCAGGCTTCGTGAGTATAGAGGAGGCTATGATCATATACAAGACAGCCTGCAGACACTCTCTGTGAGGCATGCTCCTTCCTTGTGTGGCGTCAGATTGGTCATACAAAGACTGCGTGCAGACATGTTTGCAGCATGTGCGTAGCAAACATGCTTAGAGAATGCTTGAGACGCGTCCGCGCAGATCATTTCGTCATCATGTCTAGAGCGGACGCCGTGTCTTTCGTACGATGTGTGAAAGTGTTATGCTGCACTCACATCGGCGTTCGAATCGCATGCAACCCCGCAAAGAGGATCTGCTCCTTTTCATCGCCGAATGTGCGGGAATTTCTACCTCATCTTTAAGCAACCTAATTAGGAACCGCTCGGCGAATGCGGTTCAAGCCGCCAGTGTCAATGAGGCTTGTCAGGGACTTTAGCTGCGCACGCACGGCTGGTACCAGGACATTCTACTCTTTTCTGGGCCTCTGTCTCGATTGTTTTTTGTTTTTTTTTTCGTCCTTCAGATTCTTTCTTTTTCTCTCTCCCCCCCCCCCCCCCCCCCCCTTTCCCTCAGAAATCGTTGTTTTTATCTCCGCGCCACGGTCCATATATGCTCAGAGAGCGGCCTCCACGGGAGCAGTAATATCTTTTTTTTCCCGATGCTGTTTTCTTTTTTTAAAAGTGAACTTTTTTAACACTTTATTTTTTATTCTTTTCGACTGTCGAGTCGAGACAAAGGGATGTTCGTTGAACTCTCGCGAACCAATTGCCTTGGTGTACATTTGACGAACACACGACAACGGCGAAGACCCAGAACTATTGTCGCCTTGGCGCGGTCTTTGCGCGTCCGTTTCATGCCACCTTGAAGAGAAGGCTTGAGCGTTACGTTCCACGTGTACTCTTGGTTCCCACATGCGCAAAGGTCGTGTTGTGGATGTGTCAAACTAACGCAAAATGATGTTCACGCAAAAAGAAAACGTTCAACCTTTCCACTCTGGTGAAGACGGAAGAGCTACGGAGCTGTAGCTTCTGTTCACTGCGGTGGCTTTCTAGGCGAGTGATCTCCTCTTCTTTCGCAAGGGAATCTGAAGCGCTCGGCGCAGTGGAACTTTAAGCGATAGCGGCTTCGCGGTGGTTGCGGAACCATTCGCGCTGCTGCGCACATCACCGCTCGTTTCGCTTCCGCCCTTCTTAATCCGATGTAAGGTTGCCGCCATCTATGAGCGACGGCGGCAACCAGTTGTCTGGTTGCCGTCGTCGCTCATAGATGGTGGTAGCTGTCCAGAGTTTAGTGTCGTCATTCCTTTGCTGGTGGACACGATCCTGAGAAAACTAGGCCTTAACTACTCCGCCGTGAAAAAAAAATGGTATCGGGAAGCTTTAGTGATATCGTCTTCCTCTTTCGCGTAATGTTTTATTATTTCTGGAGGACAGAAGAGCCTAGCTCGGGTGTCGTCACTCAGAAAGCCTGGGTTCTAGTCTGCACCCTTTATGTTTCGAACTGTTCAGCCGAAACGGAACCTTCAGCCGACCTGAAAACGTTTCGCTCCCGCGCCGCGCTGCCAGTTTTAGCCCTTGGGCTCCAAGCTGCTGCGAGTGGACATTGGCGCGAACATGCCCGACGAACCATAAAACGACCAATGTAACGATCGGCGGCCAAAGCGCAGTTCTCTCTCCGGATGACTGTCAAAGAGAGACGTATAGTAGTACCGGGAAAGGGTGCATGCGCAGAGGGAGAGAGGGAAAGCCCGGCGGGAAAAAAAAGCGCGGCAGCTGCGGGTCATCGACCTCTGTGGGGCGCTCTGTCGCACCGCGCCAGGTAGAGACGCCGGGCGACACACACCAGAGTCGGGCCGCGCCACCCTGGCCGCTTTATTTATAACGAGATCAAGCGCGCACACACGCCTCCCCGGAATCGAAAAAATAAATAAATAAAAAAGGGTGCGCTTTTCTTCGTCTATAGGGATCGGCCTCGGTGCCACGCGAACCGGGAAACTGGGCGAAATTGAGGGGCGGCTACCGCCAGGGCCGTAAGCTCGTCCCACAGGGGGGGCAAGAGAGTTCCTTCAAGAGACAGTCTTTTTTTGTTTCCCTCGTACTGTTTGTTGTTGCGAGCCCAAGGCGGGACGCGCCTTCGACAGTCGTCGTCCATGCTAGAGCGACCGATAAAGCAAGAACGGCAGGGACGTTTTTTTAGTTTGCCCGCCTTCGGCGTGTGCTTAGTCACTGGCACAATGAGAAGGGTAGGGCGTCTTCCCTCGACGACGGGTCTCGAGCACACGCTCGTTGTTTGTTTTGATGTGTTTGCCCAATGGCGTGCCCAGAAACACCCGAAAGGTCTTGCCGTTGGTGCCCGCTAGAAGTCACTTCCACGATATAAATAAATACAACATGCAAAAACATGAAACGCATAAGTTGCACATCAGAAGGCCTAAATCATATTACAAACGCCTTCCGCTATTAAAAAAAAGAGACATGGAAAAAAAAATTGCTGAACAAGGCTATTGCAAAATATCTTAATTCGCTGCTTTGGTGATCCTTCAGTTAGCTTGTCGCGATAAAACGTCTGCAATGTCGCGCGAACATCAGTATGACCCTGGATGAGCTTATGTAGAATCACTACATCTCGGCAATGCCTGCAGTCACTTGAAACGCTTAAATTAAAAACCAAAAAAACATAAATAAAAAATATTCGGAATAAGATTTTCCGTAAAAATGTCTCTGACAGACTATGCGGAACAAACGCTTTTCTGCCGCTACAATATTCGCTTTGCGATAAATAAAGTAGTAACTTTGTGTGTGGGTGTATAATTTTTATTAATAAAATGCGCAAACGCGCGCGCGTGCGTGTGTGCGTGCATGCGTGTGTGTTTGTTTGTTTGTTTCTCAATTACGCGGAGGCACACTTTGGTGTAACTGACGACGACCTTTCTGAAATAGTGAATCCCGCAGAAAATAGTTTTCTGCGTGCTTCGAAGCACCCGATCCAAAATGCATGTACTTTTTTAACCACGCTTTTTTTTTTCTTTTTCGCATATGCGATCGGGGGAGGGCATGTGCATCCAGCCGAGATGCGCGGACCAATTATTTTTTACGCACACGGCGAC
This sequence comes from Ixodes scapularis, assembly GCF_016920785.2. Lineage (NCBI taxonomy): Eukaryota > Metazoa > Arthropoda > Arachnida > Ixodida > Ixodidae > Ixodes > Ixodes scapularis. The sequence continues at coordinate 30,062,382 of NW_024609836.1, forward strand.
CCCTTTCATGGGGTCTACAGATTCAGCTAATGCACCATTTGTATACGGTCAAAGCCCTGCTTCGCGCACCCTTCCAAAATGCTGACTCGCTTCGCTTCGTCGCTCATGGGGACTCCAACGGTCGAGATATGTCCTTTCAATGAACTCAGCCATTCAGTAAACTCAGCACAGACTGGTTTTCGCTTGCATAGACACGAACTTCTGTGGGACAGACGGCATTCCTGAAGCGGAACGGGATCTGGGCCAGTTCGCTGAAAAACTGAATGAGCGATTATCCCATTTCATGCAGTCTCAAAGAGAGGAAAGCACGTGTACACTGGCCAAATACTTTCTGTGGCTGCGTAAGAGAAGATTGCCCGTGCGTTGAGACCATTCTCCCGCCAATGTAGCAAATAGACTTAGTCGGACCAATTTGAACGTAACAAATTTGTTTGCGCGAAAACCGGTAGCCGAGCTATAGAGATATATAAAATAAAAGAAAGATCGGTACCAACGGTGAGGTTTAGGATAGCGTACGTAATGAGATGGCGTCGTCGCCACTGCGCTTATGAGCCCAGCCCAAACGAGTTTTAGGACGGCGCACAGCGACGATTTCTGTTCCTTCGAGCACGCAAAGCTTTTGCGTACGCTATTCTAAAACTCACTAATAGGGAGTTTTCGTACACCCCGTTGCCCCCTCCGCTAAGCGTTCCGCAACGAAGAAGTTGCTACTGCGCCTGCGCGCCGATAGCCTTGACTGTGGAGTTCCCGCTATCGTAGCGGGTTGCGGAGGGCCTTGCGGGACGGCGAAAACGATCTACAAAAACTCCCTAATGTGGCTTACCGAATCTCAGCTCGGAACACGTGGAGCGAATACTTACGTTCCGGAACCCAGGGTTCCTGAGTTCAGCCACTTCCAGTTTCTATCTGGATGAGCAACGCGCCAGCCAACACTCATATAATAATAATAATAATCAATCAATCAATCAATCAATCAATCAATCTTTATTATACAGTGCCCAGGAACAACCCTGAGGTCTTGGTGCTGGTACACTGGTGAATAAAAAAAAACAAAAAACAAAAAAACACACTATACACATCTCCGCAGAAAATAAGATACATTTTTAGCATAATACTAGGCAGTGCGCGAGTAATTAGTACAATGAAATAAAAACGAGGCAGTAACAGTAGAGACGGAACACAAGACCGAAGGACAACAACTGCACCACCAGAAAACACGACATGGAGATGACGACATTCAGACATAACAAAGTAATTCAGCAATGCTCATCCTGCACGGGCAAGTTTTTAATAGAAAGGACAAACGTCCTGTAGCAAGGGTTGAAAATATCAAGTTTTTCAGAGTAATGATTCAAACGCTGAGCCATTCTCACAATTGGGTTTACCGGACTAAACATTCTAGAAACATAAAAAGATGACAGAAGACGAGTAGGCACACGTGGGACCCTAAGGCACAGTTCAGATAACAGGCTCGGAGAATTGATGAGTCCATGCAGCGTTTTAAACAAAAATAGTAAGTCCGCGTTCTCCCGACGCCGGTGCAAGCTAAGCAAACCAACACGCTCTAACGCAGACTCATATGTTAAACAGTGAACATCCTCCTTTATGTAGCGATGTTTAAAGATAGAAACAAACTTTTTTTGCACACGCTCGATCTCCAAGGAGTGACTTTTAGAAATTCCATTCCAAACAACTGAGGCATATTCTAACTGTGACCTGGATAGCGAGCAGTATAACGTGATAAAAGCCGTCGGATTTTTGAACTCCCTGGTTAAGCGAGAGGCAACACCCAACATTCGCAAAGACGAGTTAACCAGCCTACCAACGTGATCAGAGAAACGCAACCCAGAATCAACAATGACTCCGAGATCTTTCATTACACTTACTCGAGACAAAGTCTCTCCTTGAATATTATATGCAAAAGAGATATTGTGAGTTTTCCGAGAGAGCGTCATGACCTTGGTTTTGGACGGGTTCAAGAGAAGGTCATTTTCAGAGCACCATCGGTAGAAAGAACATGCATCTTCCTGGAGCTTAGCACAATCACGTTCAGTAACTATTTCTCGATAAATTTTTATATCGTCAGCATATTGCAGGAATGAAGAATTTAAAACAGCAAAAGAGACGTCATTTACGAAAATTGTGAACAGAAGGGGTCCTAAAACAGATCCCTGAGGAACGCCAGAGCGAGTCCTGTACAACGAAGAGTTCATGTTGTTAACCCGGACATATGCCTCTCTCTCTGACAAGTAGCTTTTTAACCAGTCATGTACTGAGCCACATACTCCATAGGAGGAAAGTTTGGATAAAAGAATAATGTGATTGACTACGTCAAAAGCCTTACTTAAGTCAAAGTAGACAACGTCTAACTGACCTCTGTTACATATTACACGAGATGCAGCAGACATAAAGCTAACGAGATTGGTAGTTGTTGATCTGCCGCTCATAAAACCATGCTGATTGGGAATTGCTAAGTTTCGAAATTTGAAAGACAGGAATTGATGAACTACCATTTCAAAGAGCTTAGAAAATGGAGAGAGAAGAGAAATAGGTCTATAGTTACAAATATCACCTTTTTTTCCCGACTTTAAGACAGGAACAACAGCAGCGACTTTCCACGTTTCAGGAAAGGTTCCCAACCTTAACGAGTTGTTAAATATAGAGCACAGTACCGGCGTGAATATGTCGTGATACGTTTTGAGAATCGCAGAGGGAATGCCGTCGGGCCCTACTGACAATGTTGCTCTCATTTTCTTAATACAGGATCGTACGGACTCTTCATCAACATTAATGCAACTTAACAAGTCACCAAACCCATCTAAGTGAGGCAGCACAGGTGCAGAACGCTGCGTACTATCCCTGTAGACGGACCTAAAATGCTCAGCAAATAACTCAGGCACGGACTTCAAATCGCTCTCGTGATTATCCAGGACAATCTTCGACTCGATATGCCTCCCAGAACGTGAATTAATGTACTTCCAGAATTTCTTCGGATTATTGACAAGATCTGATTCCACTGAGCAACGATGAGCCTGGCGGTCGCGATCCAGGACCGTCTTACATTGCTTTCTGCAGTTCTTGAATTCCACCTCCCACTTTAAAAGGCCACTTTTCTTAAACTTCCTGTGAAAGAAGTCCTTTCTTTTCAGTAGTGTTTTTAGCTCACTGGAAAACCAGTTAGGAAAGCGAGATTTAGTAACTGTCCTTAACGGAATAAAAGTATCCATGGCCTTCCTAACAGTTTGCGTGAAGAGCATGACCTGGTCATTCACATCAGGCGACTCCAAGATCAATGCCCAATCAAAACTCGTGAGGTAATGATGCATCCCGACATAGTCCCCTGCCGAAAGATTATATGAGGTGTGCGGCGGGGAATCACTAGAATGAGCACGAACAGAAGAATTCTCGAAAGAAAGTACTATATCAAGTGCAGGATGATATGTATCCTGAGGAACTAATGGCAGTTCACCCCGTGCTACACGCACACTGTCCATATTTGAGAAGCATAAATCTAGAGCATTAAATTGGTGATTCAAAACATTATTGTGTTGTTTGAGATTTAAGAAAGAAGAAAAGTTTAAGAGCTGGGTGCCTTTCTGCCTGCAGTAAAAGTTGTCCGTAAAAACATCAAGCTGCGGCCAGTTGACTCCAGGAGCATTAAAATCCCCCAAGATTAAGACTTCGCATCCCTGTAAGTCATTCACTGTATTCTCTATGCCAACAAGACAACTATGAAATTCATCTGGCGGTGTCTGGGGAGGGAGGTAAAATAATAATAATAATAATAATAATAATAATAATAATAATAATAATAATAATAATAATAATAATAATAATAATAATAATAATAATAATAATAATAATAATAATAATAATAATAATAATAATAATAATAATAATAATAATCTTTATTTGCACAGTTTTGTCTTCGCACTCAGTAGCGCGCGATCATACTGCGTGATGCACGTTGAACACCTCAGACAAGCAGCCGTACCCTCTATACACTCCGTGCGACGCGACTGGCGCGCCGCCGCGCGGCAGGTACCGAAGGTAGGCAGTGAGAACCCCAGAGAAAACGAAACCGAAACCACGCCGCGTACGTTGGTACGCTTTGAAGTCGGAGTGGTGCGGTTGCGCTGGGTTCACAGCATGAAGTGCTGCCTGTGCTGCGTCATTAAGTGCTTCAATAGTTATGCGTCGTCTTTCGTGCAGACAAAGTTTCACAGTTTTTCACCTCGCCGATGTTTTGTGGACAGCGACAACGATGGAGCCGTGCCGTACGACGCGAGAAATTTGGGCTCCCGATCATGTCTGCCGCTGTGTCGGCAAGGCGGACATATTCTACACTGCCGCTTTGCGCTCTGCGTTTGTTTCCGTACCAGTAACACCTACATGTGTCAGCGCCGATGGGACGAACTGAAATGCCATCCCATACTCGCGGGTATGCAGTGCCAATTTCGTTGGAGGAATGCCCTCCAAAGAAGTTTCGTCCCCATCGTACGTGTCGATCATATTTCTGGACAAGTATGGCACGCAATCTGTACTTCATGAAGAAAGATTCGAACGGTAAAAAGTGACAAATGTAAATTTAAAGAAAACAACAATGAAACTCGGAATCACTGGAGAATCGACGTTTGAGCCTGGAAGTTTATGTGGTGTGCTTTCTTTCTTGATCAGCCTCCTTTTGGATATGGAAACGCTGACAACCCGAGTTCTGTAGACAACAATTTTTTTTCTCGGCTTTAAAGCCACCAATCGCAAAGTGGTTCGAACTGGAAGTACCGTCCACTGGTCCCTTCCTACCTGTAAATTGTGCATCTCACACGATGAGTGGTATTATCTGACAGCCTTTGACGGTCAAAGCCAGTTCCCATTAAGTTACGCCGCCCAAACTAAATTTTCACCTGGTTTCGCTATACCAACTCTTTTTTGTTATAATAAGTGTTGTGCCAAGTGACGGTCATGTCAAAGTACCTGTGCGCTGAAAATTAGCACCTCGCACAACAGGTTATTACACAACAGCTGACTGCAAAAGCCCTTGGCGGCCAAACCGTGTGTTGGCCGGCAACTTTGTTTTCTCGGCTTTGGAACCACCTTTCGTAAAGTTGTTTCAATTGGAAGTACTGTGCACTAGCCCCTTCCTACCTCTAAAGTCTCCACCTCCCCCGACCAGTGGTATTCTCTTGACAGCCTTTTCATGATCAAAACCGGTTCCATTGAGTTACGCCGCCCAAACCAAATTTTCACCTGGTTTCCCTATGCCACCTTTTTTTTTTTATATATAATAAGTGCTGTGTAATGTTACTGTCAAGTCCGAGAACCTGTGAGTCTAAATCTGCACTTCGCACAGCCCGGTTATAACACAACATTTTTGGGTCCAATATTGGATACCCCGTACAGCTTTATTTCTTTATTCGTTAGAAACATAACTTTCACACCTGCTGTTTTAAAGAAACTTGGCACTCTTCGTGCACAAACTTAGTGAACATCTCACTCGCCTCCAAATATCATCGTTCCAGCAGTCCTAGGTTTACAGCGACGAGCGAAATAAATTTCCCACTCAGAGCAATTATGGTGGCGGCCGTCTTGTTTTTCGGAAAATAGCTCCAACTCCTTTTTCGGCCGCAACTAGAGAAATTACCCCTAATAACGACTCAAACTCCATATATAAGAAGCGGAGAACAGCTAAATGCCCTTCTGCCCCAGCACTCATGCAACGTCACCCTCAACTTGTCGGCTCAAAAAGCAAAAGTTTCGTCCGTGCGCGCTTCCGCCGCCACAGCTTGGCATGCGAAAAGGCGCCGCAGGCTGCTGAACGCGCCTCGCAGTCGAACGCCAGCTCCTCCGCTAGCGGCGCTGCGCGCGTTTTTCAAAGCGCCCCCTATAGTTCCCGCACGGAGTGTATACACCTTTTCCGCGTAGTCGTCGCCATCTTGCATGCTGCAGCGACAGCCACGCCGTCTGGCGTACCGTGGACGGTTGTTGTGCGCCCATTTTGGTATGCGGAGAGCAGCGTTGTTGCTAGCTCCCGCGTTGTCCCCATTGACCCCGTGCATCGTATCTTCATTGTTTTCCCTTTAGTGAGTTCTTAATTTGTTTGTTATTGAAAGTGTGAATTATTCTTGTGTTCTGGCGTGTTTATTCGCCTTCATGGCGCCCGTTGTTGCGCCAACAGCGCCGAGAGGTTCGTCGCCAGCGTCGCCGGTAATCGAAATCGGAGGCATGTTCACTTTTCCTGAGGACGTTTACCAGTGTTTACTCTTCGTGTGTTGTTGTTTGTGAAGAATGACAGCCTTCTGGGGCGAATGACTAACGGAGGGTTTCTATGCGCAAGCGAGGGCGACCCTGGGCATAGAAGTATCATCGTTTAATCGTATAAATACTCACAATGGGAGTTGGCAACGCGGGCCGAACGGTTTATTGTTATGGTGCACCGTCGAGGTACGATCGCTAGTTACCGGGACATTTCTACTTCGTATGACGCCCAGATGCGTCGGACCTATTCGGAGAGGGGGGTGAAAGGGGGGTGGGGGGGGGGGGGGGGGGGGGGAGACGACGACGATTTTGCGCCCTCTTTTCGTATTGTTTCCATTAACGTATTTTAACGGGCGTCGCTACCGAGCAACACACAAAATTATAGTGCACATCCTCGTAGGAATGAACGGAATGAAAAACAAAACTTGAGTAGCCAATAACAATTACACCCAGGGTCTTACATTTGCACCACAAGCTGCAAAATTTGTTCTACATTTGACTTGTCGAGGCCTATTACTGCACTTGTAGATGTCTGTTTCTACACTGCCTATTTACTTTTTTTATGTGCTAGTAGAGTTTTAGTAGATCATTCCGATACCTCCGATAGCCCCGATAACCATACTATGCATGCTCAAGGGAGGCGGTGGCAGAGTATCAGGTATCGTTATCGGAGTCATGGGAACGATCTACTAAAAATCTCTAATATTGCATCGCTTCCCCGCTGATATCAGCGGGGAAGCGATGCAAAGTGTATACGTTACAGCCGCATTCGCTTTGCGACTTCTTGTGTTCGGTGCACAATTTGTCGCGCGCTATCTTCCGTTTTCGGAAATTGCTGCTGCAGCCGACGACTGCGCAGTGGCAGCCCGATGACCAAATATATGCGCGGAAATGATACATCGACGTATTAACCCACCTTATTACAACTCACTTCGCAGTCAAGGGCTTCAAAACCCATTTGACGCGCACCACTTCAGCATCTTGCCAGCCGGCTAGGCCTGCTCCCGCATACCGGAAGTGTTAGAACCGGAAGAACTATTCCCGCTGTGCGCCAAGTCGCCGAGTCGAGGCTACGCACGTTACGCGCTGGGTCGAGGTTAGACGGAAAAGGTGTATAGTCGGTGACAGGTTTTAAAAGTTGAGGTGAAGCTCCTCCTGCCCCTTTCTATTTTAGCAGAGCGAACGCTGGAGAGGGGCTCGCATCTCTTCCACGTTCGCGCTGCTAAAGTGGAAAGACGTGGGAGGTGCTTCCCCTGAAACTCTTAACCTGTCGCCAACCATATAGCTCTCCTCTACAGCGTGAGCCAGTGTCTTGATCTGTGGGCAGGATAGGACGCTCACCATCCAAGGCGCGTTCTATAGGCACCTTACTCTCGCGGGGCGATCTGAGCGCACACGACGCCAAGGAGACGCCGAGTAGATCCATCCATTCTATATTGACTTCGAATCCGTTTGTCAACAACAGTAGCTGCCAAGGTTACTGAAATACTCAGTTGGGAAACTAGCCTTTGAAAACCCGAACCGCTCGCTTCCACGGAGACCAAACTAAATACGATAACAGCGCCACCCTTTAGCGACTAGTCAAAACATGAAAGTTTTTTTATATCGCTACTGCGAAATAGCAATGCGAGATGGCGCCACCGGCCCTCGCGCGGCTCGACCTGAACCGTTACATGCGGACGTGCGGTTCCCTGAGTGGTCGCTGCGGGAGAAATGGCGGCGTTGCAATCGCCATTGGTTCGGTTCTCGAGTACGGATCGAAGCCACGCTTTCGAAGCAGGCTCTATGGCAGTTTCCCAACTGAGGTTTTCTAGTAAGGTTGGTAGGTGCGCTCCATTAGGTCTACAGCAGAACGCAGGGCACGGGGCCACGGTACGCGTTCGCCGCGCTGAATTGGCTGGGATGGCTCGTATATAGCGCACGCGTTCTCCAGACACGCGTCGAAACCACTGCAGCGTCTCGTATCAGGCGCGCACTTTCTGCGCCAGTGTATACACGGGTGTAAATGTGGAGCGAGGCTATATTACGTGCTATCCGATCGTCTATCCGTTGTTTCCCGGGCGCCATGTGGTCGCGATTCTTTTGTCGCGCAAGAGGGGAAGTTCGTGCATTTAGAATACGCGTATGCTGATAAGAACACACATATTAGAAGCTCTTTAGCATCCTTCCATTGCTCGACAGTATATTGTGGCTGGACGCTGTGCGCGAATGTTTCTTGGTAATCGAACCTACCAACAAACTTCGAAAGTAATTTGCAACTTTAGCAGAAGTTGCATGGAAGAAGAAATATTTAAGGTAAACTGCTAGTTACCGAAATACAAATGTAATTTAAAAAGGTTATACTCGTGTTCAACTCAAGAGAAAAGGAAATCTTGCGCATAGTTCATACGCCACGCGAAGTAGTTTCTTACGAGATTTGGTTGTCGGAGGAAGGAACGATGGCTTTCGGCGTTTGAAACGTGTACGTCTTGATAAGACGGCAAAACATCTAATCTAAAATGCACCTACATATATTTCAATTCTCCCTATAAAAGGGGGGAAATTAGTAATAATCCGCGAGAATCCGGACTTTGTTTACTGCGGTTCTTCAGGGGAAAACGAGTAAACTTTACTCATAGAAGTGATTGAGGTACAGTAACTTGAGTAGAGCAATTGAATTTCGTACACGTCTGTTTGGAGGCATTGACGAGTGCCTCCTCTTCAAGACCGCAACCAACGTTACAAAACCACTCAGTCGGGAGTCTCACCCTTGAAACCCGAACTGCTCGCGTCCACCGAGACCAAGCTAAATACGATATCTGCGCCGCCCTTTAGCGACGAGTCACAACATGAAGGTTCATTTATATAGCTGCTGCAAAAGGGCATCGCGAGATGGCGCCACCGGCACTTGCGCGACTCGACCTGAACCATACGCCAGCACTGCGGTTCCCAGGGTAGCCGCTATGGGAGAAATGGCGGCGTTGCGATCGCCTTCAGTTCGGTTCACGAGTACGGAGCGGAGCCACTTTTTCAAAGCAGGCTTTATGGCAGCTTGTCCTAGGTTGTTCTGGTCACGTTTACTGCAACGAAAGCTGGCTTAGTGGCCAAAATGTGAAACAACGGGAGTTGAATTCCAATGCGCGCCGTTGGAGCTCAGCTTGACGGCGCATTTCGTTCCCACCCGAATTATTCCAAACCCGGCACCTCAACACGGAGCTTCCCACAATACTCCTCAAGATTTGATGTATTCGCTCATTCCGTTGGAGAACGATAATAACAAAAAAATCCCGGTTCTTTACCTTGTTCTCCCGATGATCATGCTGCGACAGCCGAGACTCGTAAGTCATAAGCCAGTTGCTAGCCTTTTAGCCATGCAAGTATTAAAATCATATTTCAATCAATCAATGACTAGACACAATATCACTGCACACGCGCATTTTCCCGTTAACTTTAGTGGATACGACTTCTACGCTAAATTTAGCGGGGAAATTTCTCCACTAAATTTAACGGGAAAATGACTCTGCAGTGTCGTTTTCTCTAGTCTGCTATTGATTGACTGAAAATGTATGACGTGATCTGACGGGCACCATGACGTTACGCGTCACATGACATGGTGTGGCGTGACGTCAGTGTGACGTTGCACCATGACGTCACGTGCCACAACGGCCCCACATGAAACACAGCTGGGGAAATCTCGCTATAACGGCTGTGGCCTTCAAAGCACTGGTTGCTTGAATTTTGTGCCGCAAGGGCAATTGACGGCAGCAGTAGCAGCAGGAGGGAGAACTGTCTGCGATCAAAGGTCGCCGAAAATGTAAACCGTCCGGTTGTCCTTGAAACTTCTTTCTAATCCCGGTCTGGTCGCTTTTTTTTTCTGTCTAGTCTCCTGCGGTCGTTATCGCAACAGCTCGTGATGGATGGCATGAAAGGTCACGGCACGTATACTGGTTCCGGCAACGGAGATTGTTGGGAGCGAAAAGGAAAACACGAGCACTGAGACAAACTGAAATAACGTGGATGGTTGAATGGATGGATAGACGCATGCGCCTGAACCCTTGCAAGAGACCATGATGATGATGATGATGTTGTTGATGATGATGATGATGCGGCTTTTCCCTTTATAACTTGGCAAGCTCGAAGGGACTTCGTGCCCATATGCAAAACGAAAAGCGCCATCTAGTGTACCGATGATCATTTATCAAATTTTCGCTTTATTGGGGAGTTGCTTTACCGATAGTTTCGCCCGAAAAACAATGGTCCTGGCAAAGTGAGAGTCGTAGATCTAAAATACGATCACCAGTACGAACCCTTCTTACGACGCCTTCGATAAAGACCGTTCACTGACCTGGATGGCAAAGTTCACTGCTTGAGTGACGTGCCTTGAAAAGCTAGTTGCTGAAAATTCATTTTTTAGAATTTCTCGGCCGTCTCTTTTTTTTTCTTTTTCCAACCAAAATTAATTGTCAACCCATTGAGTGCACAAATACATTGTCATAATATCATGAAAACCGAGTCAAATGCAGATGCGCCTCATTCACAACTAAAAGATGTGAAAAAAAATGGCGACTTTAATTGTCGCGAAGACGAAATCAGGCAAGAATTTTGCATATTGACCTATATAAGCCAGTGTTTATAATAGGAAATGTGTTCGCTTGCACACCATCGGCGAACGGTCTTAAAAGCACTTTTTTTTTTTTTTTTTTGCTTGGACAGACCATGTTTTAGTGGGCTGAAGGACGTTGGGTGGATGGACGGATGCCTAGGTCTGAACCCTTTTAATTGGACGGCATTCTCCGCCACCTAGCGAATTTTACCGGCAGACTCTACAGGCATCTCTGGCAAATGCTAGGATACGTGTGTACTTAAATTCAGTGCGTATACACATTTACAAGGGAGGCTCGCGTAACGTTTCCGCCCTATTGGGGTGTGGTGGGGCGCGACCTACTGTATAATCCTCACCTGCCCACAGAAGGATGTGCCAGCGTGCACCTTGTAGTACATGGCCTTGGCCACAGCGTCTCGTCCCACTATGACCTCGCGGCGCTGCACAAAGGTATTTTTAGGGTATCCGCGTATATTAATCGATGGCGCGCAAGGCGTGGTGGAGGTATCTGGTCCTGACCTGCTCTCCTCATGGGCCTCGCGAGATCTCGTCATTCAGTGGGCCGCGTGAGAGATCCGTCCCTGAGGCGCCGGCTGCCAGAGAAGTTGCTATTTGTGGGTGATCCGAGAAGGCGCCCGATTTCGACGATATGCTCAAGATGAGGCAGGGCTAAAAAAACGCCCTTGCGCTTCCGTGCCTGAGAAACGCGCTCTTTCGATCCAAACAAACATGGGAACATTGCTGCAGTGTGCGCTACTGTGGTTTGCTGGCGCCATGCTACGGCAGGTGTTGTCGATATACAGTAATCAGATATCACCAGCCGCGCGCCATGCGAGCCGTAAGCTAGACAGGCAGGCTGTGAACCAAGTTTGGGTCGCAGAAGAGCATTAGCTGAGGGCCCCCAACGGCAAAGCGACGCACTTCATCGGCGACAGCGTCTTTCATAGGGAACCATTCTGTGGGCAGGTCAGGATTACAGTAGGTCGTGGCTGGGGGCACGTCATTGGGGTGCGCGAATGTGAACCAACCAGGAAATGCAGTAGCCATGACGAAATCTATGGCGTGTGGTCAAGTGAAAGATAAAGACGTTGGCGCAGCAATGGTAATGTGAACGAGTAGTGAGCTCAGCGAGTGTTCACAGCTGCCGCACTACGTGTCGATAGCACGAGAAGGCGCCACTAAAGCAGTTAGATGCTTTGTTTTACGTTTAGTATCGATTGCGCCTTTGAGAAACTCCTGAGGGGCTATGTTCGACAAACGTTTCGTTTCTCCTAAAAAGAAACGGAAGTGACGATATCGGGTCTGAATGGCTAGAGGCTCAAATGACGAAGGAGTGAACTTTCGTCATCTGAGCCTCTAGCCAATCAGACGCGATATCGTCCCTTCCGTCACTTCCGTTTCTTTTTAGGAGGAATTAAACATTTTTAGATCATAGCCCCCCTTTAATACGTCGTTTCAGCTGAAGTCCAGACGCAGCCGATGCTACAAGTGCGAGCTCCGGGCTTTCGGCTTCCCTCTCAAGCACTCGCGCTCGTGCAGTGCAAGCACTGTTTTGGGGCCAGATGCTCGCAATTTTTCTTGTAAATGATCACAGGGAGGTCTTAGCCCTAGTTATTACTCCCAGTTTTCAATTTACATTTTCATTTCTGAAAGGAGTATGCGCTATAAATTGACGAGAAAGCAAACGTCCAATTAAAGGCCGACGTATACACTTTGCGCTTTCCTCTTTTGCTCGGCTCCTCCTTTCCTATATCCTGTCCACGCTGTAGTACAATGTATGAACGCTGTATCGCCTACGTTCAATATACTTCGACCAAAAACAGTAATTATGGCTTTATGATGTTCGGCTCGTTGTTTGGTCCGGTCCGGCAAAAGAATATTCGACGCACCCTTATTGCTGTTCTGCGCTAAACGCGGAAAGTCGGATACTCTGAACTGTAATTTTAATCGGTCCGTTATACATAGGCCGCATATTTTCCGGTGGTATAAGGGAAATCGGCGCCTGTTTTTCGGTGTTTATTTTTAAATTACCTTTGCATCTCGGTCATCTGTTTTGGGAGGACGCAAAGTATGGTACCGTAGCGGTGAAAAAAATCTATTGAAAAACTAAGAGTCGGTCCGTTTCGATAGAAACAGTCCTATCCGGAGCAGAAGTTTCCTAAAATTGCTGTTCTACGGCTTTAGCGGATTTGGTATTTTTGACACCAACGGATGTTCGTCGGTGTTTTTATCTTTCAGCCGATTTCCTATTTTTTGACGCGGACATATATTTATCGGTGTTTTTCTGTTAAATCCGGAAGGTCCACAACCTATATATTACAGTATATACTGTGGCGACCAGCCACTCGAAACGTTCATCTGCTCAGTGATCGTCATGTCCATATCTTGCATCCTCATCACAATCATTCAGCTAGGACCAACGTCCAGGCTAACCTCTCCGTCTTTCTGTCATTAAAATCAATCAGTCAATCATTCCCTCTTCTCATGCTGGTACAGCGAAGACTCGAGGACGGTAAGCTGCCAGTTGTGGCGTCTACAGGGAGAAGGAGACGGCTCGTTATGCAAATGAGCAGGATGGGCGAGATTACCACTGCAAGGTTACCGGCGGTGCCAACGAGGGCGTGACCAAGATTACGACGCCCGTTGTTGCAAAGCGAGCGAGCAATGAACGCACTTCCAGCGAAGAACGGAACAGCGAGCACGACCACTCTCGTGCAGGTTTAACGGCCGCTTTTACGCGCTGCTAATGAGGGCGCCTCATGCTGCGCTGACGTCATGGCGCTGGCACAGCATCGCTATTGTCTTGGTATCGCGTCCCGTGGCACGTTTGAATTGTCCGTTTTTTTCAGGTAGATAGCCTGCTACTCGTTTCCTAGTAAAGGCGATCGATTATGCAGTATGAAAAGATAGCTTTAGACTACGGGATCACGACGGTTTGAGTCCCCCAAGCAGCTTAGGGTGTCGTCTCCGCGCAAGCGCAGAAGTTTTGTGCATGCGCAATGCGACGCATCGAGCTACTTAGGGCACTCCAACTGTTGGAGTCCCCTATTTCCAGACCTCTGATGTCATTCGCATATTTGCGTTTGAGTGCTTTCGACTTCGCTGCGAGCACTAGGAGATCGTTAGGAGATCCTTGTTTTGTACGCCACGTGTCTCGAAAGCTCCCCCTTGAATTGGTGTCTTCTCTTCACACGAAGCACGCGGATGTCGATCTGTTTCGATCAGTGGCGGATTCAGGGGGCAATTTGACATGGGTGGACCCCCCTTGCACAAGAAAGAATGACAGAATAGTATCCTTAAAAATTTCCCGCCCCCCCTCCCCCCCCCCCCTCCCAAAAAAAAAAAAAAAGGAGTTCTGGATTTTCTCGTTGCTTGTATCACCCTTCGGGTTTAGTTTATTTTGTTTAATGGATATCTTTGTTGTTTTTTTAACGTGAAACGTTCTTTGACTAGGTGTTCGGCATTTCGTGAAGCCCAGATAAAAGCGTGGCCGCGAGGCTCGATCCTGATTGGTTGAAGGGTGGGAGAGGAGTGGGGTGCTCGACGCTGATTAGTTAGCGTTAGGTCGCGTGACCAGAGGGGTAGGCGAGAAGGAGCTCGACCACCTGTGCGCACAGAGGGAGAGGAGCTCGAGTCTATAAGGCTCTGGAAAATCGCCAGCTTTATCAGCCCGATTAGCGGTAATATATCGCTTCATTCTAGGTACAACTATCAAGTGCACACATGGTGCGAGTTAAGCTATTCGACGAAGAGCGCCGTGAGCGTAGGCGTGTGGCGTCTGGACATTCAGAGTATTGTTAAACATTTGTGATGAACGTTTCTCCGAATACAATAGAATTGCCTAGCAATTTGCCATACATCTTGTTTCTCTCAAACGTTAGAAAACACTAAAGGCGCTGTCACACTGAAGCAACACGACGGCAACAGCAGCACAACAAGTTGTCCAACAGTCGGGCAACTTGTTACTGGCTCCCCATGTTCTCCGACAAGCCTGTCACATCGCGGCAACAGCAGCACAACATGGACGACAGCTAAAATGTTGCCTCGGTATGACAGTTTTCGGCAACAAAAACAGCAGCAACTTGTGTTGGACAACGTGTGTTGCCCTGATCGCTGGCTGAGCGAATTTCGGGCCGACAAAACAGATAGCTTCGATGGCAGATCTAGTTCTCTATCAATAACGTCTTACTCAAATAAAGGCTTGGAAAACGTTAGTTAATAATAATTAAGGCTGGCATGCAGCTGAAATATTTTATGTAATTACGGAAAGCGATTGTCGAAATGGTCAAAGCTAGGGTCGTGAACGTTCAGACTCTTGTTGAAATTAGAACCGTCGAGAGACCAGCTCACATTACTGCTAGTGAAATAAAATGACATGCCTACTTACCCGCTGATAAAGTATAATAAAGATAATCCAGGAAAGCGAAAATTAAAAATCGGAGCATTAAAACGACCACTCTGATCATGATTGTTGATGCTTAGAACTTGAAAACTGCCGCTACCCGACACCTGGTTTGTTTCAAAAATACCCAGGACGTTTTGGGGGAATGAAGCAATCACATAGCAGGCCGTAGGTAAAAGCGTTGAAAAGTTTTATTCCACCGATTCTTACGAAGGCCGATCGTATCGGTGTCGCAGTTTTGAAACATTGTCAATTCAGCTCGACCCCACGCTACAAAAGACGCTTGGGGGTACTGCCCGTGCTTACTTAATTGTACAGTAAAAATATGAATTAGATGAAAGAAAGAACAGGGCGGAAACACTTCATACCGGGTGGCGTAAATCCCGAACATATATCGGCGATCTCACATACCTCGCATAGGGCTGTCTGCTTTGTCAGCGAATGAAGGACATTTTGACTAAATAAAGGCTGGAAAGTACTCCCCGTGTCAATTTTTCTAATCACGGTCACTGGTTGATGCTGTCCTATCGTAATATCCGGCCCTTCGTACGCACTAGCACTTTGCAGAGTCACATTTCCAGCGACGCCGCGCCGCACACGAACGAAGGTGAACAATCAAGATGGCGGAGTATTCCCCTATGTTGTCCCCGCCGTCAGCGCGGTGTGACAGGATTGTCGGACAACAAGGTTCCCGGGCGGCAGCAACATGTTTCCCGACTGTTGTTGTTGCCGCGATGTGACAGGGTCGCCGGCAACGCGATTTCCTCGCGTTGCGGGATAGAGTTGTCCAACTGTTGCCCCAGTGTGACAGGGCCTTTACAGAGTAGCAGTCTCCGCGATATTGCCTAAAAGTCCAGCGAGTGAACGATTCGTGACTGACAAAATCAATCAAATTTGTGGGTTTTGCATCTTAAACCAACGTTGGGCATCTAGCACACCCCGGCGGGGGACTGGAGATTAATTTCGACTACCTGGGGATCTTTTGACGTACAACTGAAAGCTTGGTTACACGACGCCTTCTCCGAAATAGGCCTTCGTCAGATTGCTCGCTGAGGTTCAGAGATCTTCTTGAAAAGGTTCCATTCGAGCCCTCGTACCATTTTCTAGCCAGTCTTTGTTCCTTTTCGGCAGCTTTTCTGCTCGTACGAACGAGGCGTGGCTTTATTCTTTCCGACGAAATGTTAGGGCGCCTACGAAGCGGAGTTGAATGTCCGCTTTACTGCGCCGAGTCCTTCGGAAAACGCATTCCTAGCCCGCGTTACATCGTGCTTCCGACTGCGCCTCCGACCGCGATTTGGAAGAGTCTCCACGCGTCGACCCGGTGTCTTCTCGGAGTTTCTCGGGAACCGGCGATCCTTCAACGCGTGCCGCCACCGCCGTTGGTCTCTCTCTACCAGGAAGCGCATTTCGGGAGACGAATCTGTTTCTGGTGTACTCTTTAAATGTCCGGATGGCATCCTTACAAACCGACATTCCCTTTTAAAAGAAAGCCTCGTGGTATGCCAGTATAACTGGTATAACTCGTTCAGTGCGCTCTTGCTTCACGGGAACATGGTCTGAATCGAGGGCACATGGCTGGCGCGTACCGACGAATCCGGTGTTTGGGCCCCTGCTGGCTGGGACCACCGGTTGAACATTCTCAGAGCGCATCCTGCTTGCGACGGAAACCGTACCGTTGGTTGCTCGTTGTCCTAGCCGTGTGTTGTTGACGCCGGAGTTCGATGAGCCTTCTAGTTCCTTGAGCAGACTAACCTGACAACCTTACCGTCAAGGAATCATCGGAAAAGTAAGCATTTCTCCTCTGGCATTTGTCCGTTTTAACCACTTTAGTTGTTTCCCGTCGACTTTGCTGAATTTGTTGTCGTTTTCCGTGGACCCCAAAAATACTTGGCACTCATCTCCAGTCCTACGTCACGGAGCGACGTTCCATTGAGGCTTGCACGTTGGAAAGGCTGATACTCCGTGAATATTAACTTACAATATTAGCCGTGGCAATCGAACTTGGTTGATCGTATTGAACCTTCCACTCTGGAGGCGAATAACGTTATATAAAAGGGGCTCTATCTGAGCCTCTAAAGTACTTTTACGACAAGTTTCCACAATCACCTAGTAACCCAATTTACCATTTTATTAGACCTCGTATCCTTTCGGTGGGCAAATCTAGCCACATCGGTGTTGATTACGCTGCGCGACAAGTAGCAGCACCACCGATTTCCGCTTACCATGGTGATGACAGCGCACCAATGAGAGATCAGACAGGCTCGTTTTGCTGAGTCACACCGACCAAGAACGTGGCTGTACCGGTTTTGAGCAGAACCGCTTGTCAGCATTAAGTCGTACGCTGTTGTTCAATCCGCCATTACGGAGTACCAAGATATGATGCGAACGCATTGGTGCGTTCTTTGTTGTTTTCTTAGTTTACGAATGTATACACCCATTTTATAGGTAGACAACAACAAGCTAGATGGCAGCTTCCGGTTGCCATTATCATTTCCGGTTGTTGGGTGTTGGGTGTTTTCCCTGGTGTTTGCCTTTGGGGCTCGCGCGATTACGAGCTCGTATTAGTTCGAATTGAAGGGCCCATCCGTACCTTATCGGATGTGCAAGAACGGTTCCCTAAAACTCTGTTATCTCGACGTGACGTAATCAAACGTTCACAAACGCTGTGCGTGAATTTAGTTATGCTAGCCGAGAAACGCGTTCCGCGTGTGGATGCCCTTAAACTTCGCGTAACTACACAGGGCAAAAATATCCGTCTGGCTCTGTCCTTTCCGAGCACTGCGTTATAGTGGAATCACTTTTGAGCAATTAATTTTTCTTACAATTTACAACGGCCTATCATTATAAAGCGCACATATTCACGCACTAATAGAGACAATTTAATAAATAATGAGACTAAGGCTGTTTTTTGTAGATACCTTCATGTTATGCCAATAAAAACCTCTTCGCCTGACAGATCTGGCGTTCCATTTCGCCGATGAAGGGCTCATCGAGACACGTCTTGCTACTCGATGTTCAACGACGTTTCATCGACACGGCTGCGTTTCGTCAACAAATCGTGATCGTATCGCCGTCCATAGGTGACGGTGACGACAGCGATGTTTATCGCGCGATAAAGGAAACAAAATTACTCGTGAGAGCTGGCTCACAGCTTGGGAGTCGCGTAGTGCATCGGTTAGTACAATACCAGGCGTTTCAGTAGAAATGACCTTTGCACGGCATTACCAAAAACAGCTATTTCACACAAAGTAAAATCCCACAAACAACGTCACGTTTATTCCGAAGCCTAGCGGCTGTTGTGAAGTTGGTCTCGGCTTCCTGTTTAATCGCGAATTCCGTTCACTACATGGCTAGAGACATAGATGGCTGCTATCTGAATGGCTGGATAACCGATAGAGAGTTTTCGTATAACCGCGTTTCCTCCTCCGCTAAACCCTCCGCAACAAAGAAGCCGCTATTGCGCCTACGGGCCGATGGCCTTGACGGTAGAGTTTCGGGCATCGTAGCGGATTGTAAACATCGTTGCGGGACGGCGAAAACCATCTACGAAAATTCCGAATATCATTGATTCCGTTCGTGTGAGGCGGTAACTTGCGCCACCTAGTGTGCCGTGACTAACTAGAGTTTTGAATTTAGGTAGGAATCGATGGCTCAAATGCACGCGTAAATGATAAATTCCAGAGCAGATCATGCACAGTATGCAAAATAAAGCCGCTGCACTCAACAGAGAAAAGAAGGGGACAACCAAACGAGAGAATTGAGTAATGCACGAATGTTTATTGCGACCGCAAAGACAACCATGACAAAAAAGATAGTTGTTCAGTAGGCGTCCGTAGAAATCTGTGCTCAATTTTTTCGTAAGGCCGAGCAAAAGAGGAGCAACGAAAGCGAGCTCGACGCTTCAAACGTTCGAGCGAACTTGTGCTCTCACGCACGCTCGTGAAGTGAAAGCGTCGTTCGAGATAACACGTTCGTGTTTGTATAGCGTCAGGGCATCAGCTCGCTCGAATTTATGGGAAACAGAAAGGAGCTTTCCGGCGACGCAGCTGACGCCCAAGAAACGCTTGAACACACACTTCAGGTGGTTGCGCTTTAAACCGTCTCACCTTGGCCACAAAGAAATAACCTCGAGAAATCCACACGATGACTGCGCCAGCACGCCGCATCAAAACCCGCCACCTTGGCTACCGTCGTGGCGCGGCTGCCAAGTCGTGCGTCTTCCAGAGAGCCCTAGTCGCAGCCGTCGTAATATTTCTAAAACAAACGTTCGAAGCAACTGATAGTTTTAGAAATATGTAAATCGAAGTGGTCAGTTCTTCAGTCTCCACAAGGGCAGCAATCTCTTAATGGTACAATTATAACAAATGTATAATAAGGCACCACTGCGCCACCTAGCGGGTGTTGTGAACCCTAACAGCTGGACTGCGATAGGGCTTTAGTGGCCACTCTTTACGTTTACTATATTACTCTATGGCTACTCGGCATTCTTAGCCCGAGTGATATGCGCTAGAACGGTGCATAGTGGAGCGTTCTTTCAGTACTCGTCTGGTTTAGTGCGCCGCAGAGTGGTGCCTTCACATCCGCTGCAGTTCGTGAACCCAGTTCTCCAACGCCAAAACAATACCCCAGGATGAGAATATTTAATAGGAAAGACGGGCACTCGCAGAAACAAAGGTGTGCGCTTTTGTCCACCCGTTGAAATTTTGAAAAAAAAAAAGAAGAAATACTAGAAGAGGGAGCTCACAAACATTTTGTTTTCCGTTGTGCTTGTGTGCTCCTTCATCTAATCTTCCGTTTGTTCTGGCTCTTTTTCTTTTCACTTAAGCTATGCTAAGCCATGGGCTAGCCCAACTCCACGCCTTGTTCGGTCGCTGGTATTTATTTCCAGCACGAGTCAAAAGCAACTCGCCTGCTTCGTTGTTGATTTAATTTTCGGCGAAGAATAGGAGCGGAAAAAGGCCTCAAGTGGCCGGGCAGACCGGCGCCACATCGTGACCGACGAAAGCCCAGAAAGGGCGAGGGGCACGGGCTTAATTAAGGGGAAGGAAGGGCCGGATTCCGGCGGCCGATTAGCGAATTAAGCCCCGAGCTACACGACCCAATTCTCGCGAGCTCTCCAGTCCGGCCGTAGTTTCCGCTGGGCCACACCGCAACCGGACCAAACACACGCTAGGTAACAAGGCCGTAGTGCTGGGTGTTCTCTACGTCATCGACCGGAGGCCATCGGGCATGAGTGCTTCGTTTGCGGTCGGCTGGGCACGGCCGCTCGATCGCTGCCGCTTGGCTACGGCATACCATTTCACTGGGAGACGCTCAGAAGAAAGCGATCCAGCTGAGTTTCCCGGGTTCGTCGCTGGAGGCGCGACCCAGTGGACACGGGAAATATTTTTGCGTCGCTCGGGCCTCGCGCCGCTTCCGCTCGTTTGACACCAACTACGGATGGATGGATAGATGGATGAATACGGTCGAACCCTTTTAATCAGCTGACGGCTTGCTCCACCTGGTCACAGCTTCTAAATCTAACAATTAAATTAATCTTTGATGAAATTCTGGTTTAACGGAGAAGGGCAAAGGATCTCGTATCGCCGCAAAGCACAAGCATGCATCTCTCCAGAAGGGAAAGTTACAATCTGTGAGACGGTGAGGCCTCTTCTCAATCCGGTGCGCGCACTTTTCGACGGATTAAAAGGGAAAGTATAACAAACTCTTCTTTCCTCGACTTATGCCACCAGTCTGATAACCCGTCCTTGATGATCTCCGCTTTCCCAACGTCTATTTTTCCGTCGTTATCTTTAAAGCCCAACGCCTGCACTAAATCGGTATCACCTTGAACAACTGCAGGGTGAAGCCCTTTTCAGTAAATTATTAAGTGTTCAGCTGCCCCACATGCCCCGCACATTCGGTGTACGGGGCATCTGGGGAGGAGGAGACCTGTTCCTCCCCAGATGCCCCGCACACTGTATGTGTGTAACGATATTTCGCTCTGTACTCCCTGGTTCGCAACACCCCTGTCCTGGCCTCGAACAACGAGCGTTCCCTAGAATGGTTGTAGATACGTTCCATTTTTATCTTCTGTATAAGTCCCCAGAGCCGATTTAGTCTGCATCCCCGCTTCCCTTATTTCCCTTTCCGGTGCTTTTACTCTCTTCTCAACTCTTAATTCCGA
Source organism: Ixodes scapularis (assembly GCF_016920785.2). Taxonomy (NCBI): domain Eukaryota; kingdom Metazoa; phylum Arthropoda; class Arachnida; order Ixodida; family Ixodidae; genus Ixodes; species Ixodes scapularis. Next base: position 30,083,787 of record NW_024609836.1, read on the forward strand.
ATCCGCGTCCCCATTATTGTCCAAAACGTTCGACCTGAGTTTTCTTGTTCGTTTCCTCCACTCTGTATCGACGCCCTTCTTGTACAAACAGCTAAAAAAAAAAAACCGTGCCCATCGTTCTTCGTTCGTGTCTCTTGACCTTTCTTCAAATTCTCTCTTACTGTTAGCTTCCCTGCCCCCAAAGGATGACCATCCCATATCGCCGTGCACCCCTTGGTTCGGTGTTTTACCATGTGCACCCTGCAAGGCTAGCATTCCCACGCCGCGTTGCTTTACTTCTAACCTTGCTTGGATATCAGATTTCATACACGGGATTTCGTCGCTCGGCACCATAACTCCCTTCCAAATTTCTCTCACCACCTGATACCTGCTACAATTCAACTGAGCTCTATTCTTCATTACAACTCCATTTCTGATGTCCTTACAAGTTACACACTTTTCAGGCTCACTGAGATAGCCCGCACTGTTATGAGTCCATGCCCACTCATGTATACCTACTGTCTTAACCACGCAGAAACAGGGACATTCCTCACAGCCCCAATTTGGGGGGGGGGGGGGGGGGGGGGGGGGGGGGGGGTGTAAGGAGCCGGATTTATTGGCAGGAATTCCATAAAAAACGTTACGCAATTCGTGACCTGGTATACAAAAATATGCGAGTGCCTCCAGAATAAGGTTCCCCATGTTGCGACCACTTCCTTTTCGTTCCAACGTACGCAGACACTTGGTTTTCAACCAAGCCAGAGTCTACAAGTGCGAATCGCTATCTTTACTGCCATAGATATCAACCGAGAAGGCTTTACGTTTCAAGGCACTCACCATGCACTCTTGAGCATGGTTTGTTATGTCGCCGACAATTGCAGTCGTGTTGGTTCTGCTACAGCTATACTGCTTTGCGACATCTCAAGTTGTGAACATTTTTCGGAGGACGAAATATGTTCGGGAACGGTCAACGGAAGATTATGTTCCAGCACAGATCCAGTGAACAGACATTCCGCTCGGATCACATCACTATCAGAGTACTGCTTTGCGAAAAACTGTCGCAGCTGCTGCTGCTTTCTCTGGGATTGTAGATTTCTCGCATGCTTCTTGGATGAAACGTGAGCGACAACGTCGCTCTTGACAGATACTTGCTCTTGCCTTCATTATAGATGCTGATATTGCAGCAAGAAATCAAGCAGTAAGCAAAATGTTTACCATTTCACGGAATTCAATTGTGCACAGTTTGAAAAACACTTGGAGGAACTTTTTTCTCTCCCGCTTTTTGTTTGACAGTGGCTGTCAACAATGAGGGGGAGAGAAAAAACGGCAGTAAACAACGAAGACAAAGAAACAGAAAGCTAGATGACTAGCAAGTATTAAGGTCAGAATGAAGTAGTCTTATAAAGAGACTCCTGTGGCAGTTCCCCGACCGAGTTTATGTGGCTCGTGTAGCCGAGTGATGGCGATGGCAGTTGGCTCGGGCTACCCGACTGGGCTTTCTTTTCATGTAGCCGGACTAACACACTCTTTATGCAAGCCGCCAAAGACTCATATTTACGAGATTTTAGCGTTGTTCGGGAGATTTCGCGTGTCAATCGCGCAACCGTACAAAATGGTCAGAATCTGTATGTTGTAGGGGTAATCCGGGAGACTTGGCAGGTCTATCATGATCGCTGACTTAATCTTACTAAATTTCTAGACCAGGCCTCTACCCCTCGGTACAACATATAGTTATTAATTTCTGCAGTTTTGTGCCATTGCCCTCCATTAGCTCCCTATTGCCGCGTACGCAGCTAGCCGGCCAAGTCGGCCGCGGTTCGACGCCTGATAGCGGACGCACTTTTTTTGTTGTTGTTGTAGTTATTATTGAAAAAATGTCACGTTCGAGAACCTTGCTGCTTGTTCCAAGTCTAAATGTTCTACGCGCCGAACCTTCTACGCCGATTGTTCCAGAAACCCACGCGAGTACATAAGGCACTCCGCGCGGCGAGCCGTCTCGCCCCATGCAGCGCTCGATCCTGCTGTTTCAACGACATCGACGTGCGCGACGCTAACCTTCTTCTGTTTTGTTTTGGGCACAGGTTCGCTCTATCAAACGTTTAATTTCTCCCGTTATTAGCCGCCTCATCATTTTTCATTCGTGACAATATAATCTGCGCTCGTGACAATATCATCCGGCGCCTCCAGGCTCAATACTGCGGCCGCTCGGAGAACTTCCGTTTCCCCAGGTAAAAACCTCAGTAGGCCGTTCCCATCGAGGCGGGAACCAGGAACTAGCGGGGCTGGTGCACTAACCGGAGACGAGCCTTAGCAGAACGCTGGCGCTGTGTCCGATCTGTGGCCTCCAATTGGTGACGTAGTACATCCATCACTGCAACCTTGCTATCGTTGGGCAGAGATATGTGGACGAGGAAAAGCCGGCCGGCGAATGCGCATTTCGGTTTCGCCACCCGCTTCTACGAAACACGGTGTTTATACTTCGTCTGGGATTAGGAGGGGGTCGCTTTCACTGGTTCGTTCTTTGCAATTGGATCGAGTTAAACGCCATGGTCGTCTGATACGCGGGACTGGCAGTCTGCGGATCCGACTGCGATTATGTTCCGTTTAATGGTTAGTCATTTGTCGTAACGATTCGTTGACTGCGGGTCCGGGTGAACGTGGAAGCTGTTGTGCTATCTTTTAGATGACTAGCATTGAGACGGTTACGGAACGGGTTTGTATGTTCAGGGGGTTGTGCCTTCGCGATCGGAGGATGCAAATGGCCCGACTACCGGCGCCCCTTTCTCTGTTTTCTTTTTTATTTTTTATTTTTCCACTTCACGTTTTGTGGTGTTTCATTGGGTGGCACTCGCTAAACGGCGACTCGGTTTCTTCATGGCGTGGAACGAGTGACCCGATAAGACAAGGAGCTGTCAAATTTAAATGATATTTTAATGAAAGCTGAATAATTTATCCCTTCTGCCATGTACGGTGCAATCGGTTCGGTATAGCTTCTTGATTCATTGTAAAAGAAATAGGTGCTTGATTGTAATGGAGAAGATAGAGGTGCACACTAGATGAAGTGACGCCGAAGGCCCTACATTTTAGGACGAAGGGTTTCCCCGCCAACTTTAGCGGAAAAACCTGAATTGGTGTACTATCGAAATATACGCTAATTTGATTTCCCATCTAAATGTAGCGGGTAATCCTGAATTCGTGATGGATTATGCTTATGCACCAATTAAATTCCCCGCTAGATATAAGGTGATCCTTATGTGTCACATATGCCTTTCAGACACTAATGCATTTTACAGCCTTAAGGGTCTAAATCAACTTGGTCACAGGGCGAACACCTTAGGGTGTTACAGCAACACCTTCAGGATGCTGGTGAATACCTTAAAATAGGATAGTGGCTACATAGGAGCCTCCTAGATATATTTCTTGGCGAGCAATAAGTTTCCAAGGTTTTTATTTGTCGGTTACTATAGCGTTAGTTTTGTAGTACTCGCGCTTATCGGTTGACCCTTTCACGAAGAAAAGAAACAGGTTTTACGCCTGCAGTTTGTACGCTGCCCCCTCTAAACGTTTTGCGTTTGAAATCCGTGCATTTTTGACTCAATGAAGAACTAACCTAATATGCACAGACGATATATGTTGAATTAATGTACGCGTATGTTTAATCAGCATACAAAAAGGAAATTAATGACGCTTCTCGAAAAAAAAAAATGCAATCCTTTTTTTTTTTTTTTGTTATATTGCAGTTGTTGAGGAGGATTATTTTCGGTATTTCCGTCGACCGAACCGTCAGCGGTACTCAAGGAGGATATCAGAGAGTTTTAGGGAACTGTTTTTGCACATCCGATGCGGTACGATATGCGCCTTCCGGTACGAACTGCGCGTGCGCGAGAGAAGACTCGCACATGCGCAGTTCGTATCGGAAGGAGCATATCGTACCGCATCGGATGTGCAAAAACGGTCCCCTAAAACCAACGTTGCCAGAACACTCAGTTGAGAAACTCGCCGTCGAAACTGGGGCCGCTGGCGTCCACCGAGACCGAGCTAAATACGAGAACAACGCCACTCTTTATCATTTGTCTGTGGTCACATTGAGCTTTTAGAAAGCATGTTTTTGCGTAAAAACAAACGGAAAAGACTCTTTTTGTATGAAACTTATTGGAGTTTAGTACCAAATGATGGGCGCGTGATGTTTTTAAAATCTTTAGGTTGCAGGGTTTTGCGGCCCAATTGATATTGTTTTTATACAACCATGCCTCAGCGGTGCTTTCAGGTAGCGCCCCAAGCAGCACAGAGATGGCGACTCATCGGCCAATGGCTGGCAATGGTCCTTGGCCAAGTGGCCAGACAGTGGCCAGAGACTGGCCGGTGACTGGCTTTTATCTGGCCATTGGCCAATGGCCACTGGCCATCAGCCATCGGCCAAGCATTGGCCAGTAAATGGCCACTCACTGGCCACTGGCCAAAAGACCATCGCCAGACATTGGCCATTGCTTGGCCAAAATTCGTGCCGCTTGGGGCGTCCCGACCTAGGTGTATTTTAACTTCGGTAGAAATTCGCGGCGCGTCCGCTGGGGAGACGGGGGTGGCACCCCTGTAACCTCGTCCGCTGTATCTGTTTCGGCTCCGAAATGGCCGATTAAAGCCAAAATAGAAGTAACGTAGAGTTCTTCGAGTGGCCGCTGCGGGAGAAATGGCGGCGTTGTATTCGTCATTAGCTCGGTTCTCGAGGACAGATCGGGGCCACTTTTTCAGATAAGTCTCTATGGCACTTTCCCAACTGAGTGTTTTAGTAACGTTGCCTAAAACTTTCTACTAAGGGTGTCCGTTTCACTCTAAGTCGGGCCTAGAGCCACTAGATTCAATTCAAATCAATGTTTATTTACCATTATTTACAACGGCGGGGGCTGAAAAAAAACGGCATTAACAGCTTGACGAGTTCCCAGCACCACAAAAGTTTCAGCAGCAGCGGCAATGCGAGTTCACACACAGGGTGTGCATATTAAAAGGAAAAAAAAAAAAAAAAGATAAAAAGATAAAAAGTTATACAATATTAGCTAATGCAGAGAACAGTGGATTTAAAAACCAAAAACAAGCAACAAAGCAAGTGCAATACAAATGAAACTCAAGTGTAACTATATCACTCGCAACACAAAAAATAAGACCGTAATTCTTTGGGTGAAAGAGTAGTTATGCTTATGGTGCTTTAGGGTTAGCATATTTAGCAACTTCGGGAGAGTTATTTTGATTCTCTGAAGACCATAGTTGGAGCGGGAGTTTTCAATGAACCAGGGTTCAGAACTACGAGCTGGATAAATTGAGCTTTTTTCCTTCAGTGACACTAGAGAAATGAAACAGTCTCTCTTTTTACTGCATTCTATTTTATATTTCATGAATAACTTAAAATTGTAGAGTGTGAAGATTTTCATGACATTCAGATTGCGAAAAAGGGGTTCTGTGTGAAAGTCATAGCCGACATTGCAAATTATTCTTAGTTTTTTTTTTTTTTTTTTGCAAGAGATGTATTTTTTGAAGGTTCAGTCCTGTGGTCGTTGCTCAAATCAAATGTAGTTTAGATGGGAACAAAATAATGACTGGTTCAGAAGTCGTTTAACACTGAATGGAAGAATATAAGAATGCCGATACATTAAATCTACCACGTGACTTAGTTTTGATGTGATGTGGTCAACGTGAGCGTCCCAAGACATATGTTCGAAAAAATACACCCCTAGTGTTTTAAATGATCCAAGAACCTCAATCGGTGAAGAGTACATTATGATATTGGTCGGAATTTTAACAAATTTGTTTTTAGGTTTAAAGCAAATAGCCTTTGTCTTAGCTGTGTTGATTTTTAGCAAGTTTGCGTTTGCCCAGGATTCTAGCTCTGCTAGTACGTTATTCGCAATATCAGCTATTTCATCCTCAGTCCGAGCAGATACAAAGACACTGGTGTCGTCAGCATAGATACAAAATTTTGCCTGTTTGTTTATATTGACTAAATCATTGATATTTATATTAAACAAGAACAGTCCTAAAATGCTTCCTTGAGGCCAACCTGAAGTTAAATTCTTTACATCTGACGAATTCAGATTTATTCTTTTCTTTTCATAATCATAATTCATATTTATTCCTTTTTCTCATATTCATAATTCATATTTATTCCTTTTTCTCATATTCATAATTCATATTTATTCTTTTTTTTATTTCTCTTCAAAAATGAAGAGAGGAAAAAATAACTTACCAGTTGCTTGGCAAAACCTGTGCCCGCCCCCCCCCCCCCCCCCCCTTTAAACAATAGCGGATAAGAAAAAGTAAGGACACAGTTTAAAGAATCACGGATATAAAACTATAAGAAAAATTAAACCCGTGTAAACTTTTAGAGCACATTATTTAGTTAATTCCTTAGATTCAAATTCTTTCTTTTCGCCCTCACAACATGGTTTTCGCAAATCTCTCTTGTGAGACTCAGCTTTTGTCTTTCACTAATGACCTTCTTTCCATTCTTGACCGTGGGTTCCAGGTTGACTGTGTGTTTCTTGATTTCGCCAAAGCTTTTGATAAAGTTTCTCATAAATTCTTACTTTTTAAACTTAGCAAGCTTAACATTGATCCTAATGTTTTGTCGTGGATTAAATGTTTCCTAACTAATCGATCTCAATATGTTTGTGCGAATGAAACTAATTCTTCCCTTAGTCCTGTTACCTCTGGTGTCCCACAAGGTTCCGTTTTAGGACCTCTTTTGATCCTTACTTATATAAATGACTTACCACTGTGTGTATCATGCTCAATAAGTTTATTTGCCGATGACTGTGCAATTTATCGTGAAATAACTAACGATTCTGACGCAACACTACTTCAGCGTGACCTGTGTGCTGTATCCGAATGGTGTAACTTATGGAAAATGACTCTTAACACTAACCAATGCAAATCCACGAGGGTTTCCCGTCGGAACACCGTCCCCATCACCATACTCAAATTCTAACAACCTACTGGAATCTGTGACGTCTTACAAATACCTTGGTGTTCACATTACTTCTAACGTTTCATGGAAATCGCATACTGTTCATATTATCGCTAACGCTAATTCTATGCTTGGATATCTGAAAAGAAACCTCTCTTTAGCCCCAATATCATTAAAATTGCTTCTGTACAAAACTCTAGTTCGATCAAAATTAGAGTACGCCTCATCAATCTAGGACCCCGGGCATACAACGCTTGTGACTAACGTATAAGCTGTTCAAAATCGTGGAGTACGTTTTTTTCTATTCTAACTATCATCGCACCGCTAGTGTATCATGTATGAGAACCTCATTGTCCCTGCCTCTTCTTTCCTTACGGCGAAAAATATCTCGTCTATGCCTTTTCTACGAAATTTATCACTTCAACGCTTCACTGAAAGATAAGTTATTCCTTAACCCCGCATATATCTCTTCACGCATTGATCATCGTTTCAAGGTCTGCATTCCTCACTGTGAGACATCAGCATACAACGACTCCTTCATACCAAGAACGTCTTCTGAGTGGAGCCACCTTCAAGCATCTTTAGCAGCTATCCCACTACTTGATTTATTTAAAGAAGGGCTTACTAATCACTTTTTTTAATATTTTGTCGAATTGATTGTGTTTTAATCACTGCCTTTTACGTTTGTATTTTCTTTTGAGTGAATTCTTATATGCCCCGCCCCCTTTGTAATGCCCTATGGGCCCTGAGGGTATTGAAATAAATAAATAAATAACCGTTAACGTGGACGTACTGCTTCCAGTGGCACAAGTAGCTCTTTAGTAATGTTAGAGCCTGTCGTCTGATACCATATGTCTCGAGCTTTTGAGAGAGTAGTTTATGGTTTAGGTAATCGAATGCTTTTGTAGAATCTACATAAACACCGAGGACAATATTTTTCTTTTCAAAGTTGTCCAGTATAAACTCTTTTTGGTCGAGTAAAGCTAACTCCGTGGAACGATCTTTTCGGAACCCATATTGTGATGCAGTTAAAATGTTATATTTTTCTGAAAAGCTTACAAGACGATCGCGCAGAATACTTTCAAGTCCCTTTGAAAGCACTGAAAGCTTAGAAATCGGTCTATAATTTATGAGCTCGTTTTTGTTGCCTTTTTTATATAGAACTGTCACTTTAGCAATCTGCATCCTCGGGGGCAAAATCGCAGTTTCTAAACAAAGGTTATGAACTAGACAAAGACTAATTACTTCAATAACATGCTTAACTGGCCAAATTTGAATTCCTTCATTATCACAGCTGCTGCTGTTGTTTGTTTTAGGGAATATGGATATTATTTCGGCCTGGGTAACCGGATTCAGCTAGACTGTTTTCATTTTTATTTGCAATGTACTATAGATATTGGTGTCGTGGCAATTATCCACTAAGTTAACAAAACAAAAATGTTGAAAGCATTTGCAAGAGTTCGACCAGATAACTCCATTCCGTTCACATAGAGTTTCTCAATGGCGTTAGTCGAACGCTGTGGATTTAGTACCGAATTAAGCTTTCTCCACATTATATTTGTACGGTCAGTCCCCGTATGAAACAAAATTAAAGTAATAGCGTTTTCTAGCATTCCTAATCTCTTTATTCAGGTTGTTTCTATATGATTTAAAAATCCTTAGCTTATCTGGGTTCCTTGTTTTTAGAAATTTTTTTATGAAGGGAATTTGTTATTCTAATTTTTCCAAGCGACTCTGCGGTCATCTAAGGTTTTCGAGATTTTTTGTTGCCTCTAATAGATTTGTAAGGAAAATATTTTTCGTACAGTGGTCTAAATTTATCGATGAATATATCAAAAGCTTTCTCTGGGCTGGTTTCACTGGTTACTTCACTCCAGTCAGTGCTGTTTAACTCAGCATGAAATCTGTCTAAGCGATCACTCGTTACAAGCTGAAACCTAGCTCCCTTTTGCGGTGCTTGTTTTAACACGCATTTATGAATGCATATAAATGTGGCAAGGTGATCACTGATATCACAAAGGACTACACCAGATTTTACGACAGATAAATCAAAGTTTGTTTTAAATAGGTTATTAATGATTCAGACCTCTCAGTGATTCGTGTTGGTGTATTAATTACATTTGAACAACCATTTGCTTGAATTAAAAGTTCCAGTTGTCTTTTCGAAGAACTTTCAGTTAACATGTTGATATTAAAATCCCCGCCCAAAATGATACTATACCTATTTATTCTTTTAAAACTCGAAACGTTCCTCCAGAAATTAAAAAAAAAAAAAAAAAATCAGGATATTACCGTCGGGTGGGCGGTAAACAACAGATACAATATTTTTGTTAACCCTCAATGACAATACCCGTAGTCATCTGGTACAATTGAAAAGTCGCTGAGTAATTCACAGACAGCTCCCCTGGTTGCCGAGATTGCAACACCGCCACCGCGTTTAGCAGTACGGTTTAAAAAGTACGTGTTATATAAAACTTCACTTTCATCAGAGTACCAGGTCTCAGTGAGCATTATAATGTTAAAAGAAACATTCAACTAATAAAAAACAAACAAAAAAACATTCAACTGATCAAAAAAAAACAAAAAAACTTCAAGGTCAGAAGATTTGTTTCGTGCAGATTGCGCGTTAAGATTAATGCATTTTAAAGACACATCCCGATCATCATCAATATGACATGATAATTCTACGCTTCAGAGCACCAACACTTTAGCCATCTTGGTGCTTCAAATCGTGGTTGCCAGTTTATCCGAAGGTTTATCCGAAACCACGGGAAACGCTCTTTCGTCCTCCAGAGATGTTCAAACAGCTCGCGACAGAGCAAAACGATATCACCTGAGCTTCCTAACACCGCACCTAAAGCCGAGGAATTCGATTTTTTTAATTTATTTAGTGACGTTTGACCGTTGCGTCCGGTTTGCACTGAGCACCATGATGGCGGCGCCCATTAGCAGATCGAGGAACAGAGTGCGGACACACCAAAGCGTAGCTCGTTTAGTGGCTGTATAATCGGACCATATCTAGCGGACCAGGTATACCATCCAATGGAGCCGAGCAAGCTGAGCATGAAATGCATCGTCACGGCGCTCGAGGTCCTTGTGCGTTTACAATCTCCGGCTAAATCGATCAGGCACGGCTCCATTGAGGGGTACAACGTCGGCCGCGGTCGGACTTCGAGTGAGACGGAGTACAGGCGATACAGGAGTTGTGTAACAATTGAAGCAAACGTTTCCGCCGACCGGTATAATGAGGACTCGCGCAGGAAGCGTTTCGAGTGAAGATGTACTCTGACAAGGAAGGTGGCAGGGTTTTGAAGGTATCATTTTGTTTCTTCTTGTACGCATTTGCGGCGACAATGGTGAGCCCTTCGTTGTGAAACGGTGAAGACCGGATGAGGCTTTTGTGTTGTAAGGATCGTATTCTGCTGGGCTTATCGAACGGCGTCGTCACTACCGGCCTATTAGGCTCGCGCGTGATCCTGAAAGCAGGGTGGTTCCTGCGCCCCAATCGTGGAGCGAACGCCGTGGAAGAGCTCTAGGTATCTCATGGAGGAGACCATCGCATTGTGGAGGAGAGCCTGTGGATTTCAGAGTACGAGCAACTGAAAACCTTGGAGAGCGTTCGCACTTTAATGGCGGACCCCTCCTCCGCCGATTCGTCGCAAGTGCGCGTGCGCTGCGTCGTCGCGTGGCGAGCAGGCGGACGGGCGGAGGCGCTTGCAGACGATTAACGCTGTCGTCACTTCCTCCTCGTAGCTCTTAATGCAAACGCTACCCGTAAACCACGTGACTGCGATCGAGCAGTTGGAAACCCTCTCTAGTCTAGGCACACGTATCGGCGAGCGAGAACAATGGCGTCGTCAAGCGGGAGCGCGTTTTAACGATGTGGCCGAAAGAGAACGTTATATGTCTGTTCCAATGACCGGTCGTCGCCCAGCAGAAGGCGTGCGTCCAGATGGCCCACGTCTGTGCGGCGTGGACGCCGATGAGCGCCGCGTTTCCTTCGCGATATCTGGGGCTGCGTGTCTTCGGATCGGTGACCAACACCACGTGTGCGGAGCGCAGGTGAGGACTTGACGGTACTTGGCGCGTGGGTTGCGGTGTCGTCGGAACGCCGACCTCTGATTGGATCCGATTGGAAGGCTAGTGGGTAAACCTCCCAATCGGAGCCTATGCGAGCTTGGCGTTCCTATAGGCTCCGACAACCTGCAAACCCGTGCAAGAAGCGGACGAACTTCCGCTCCGCATAGACGGCGAGAGCTTAAGCAATGCAGGGTGCGGCGCGGTGCGTCTCGGGCACTTTATCATCACTCAGCAGCCAATCACATTGCGGCAATCAGCTGATACAGAAACCGTCGAAGAACGAACCACGAATCAAGAAGTATCATCAGAACTGGATTAGAATAGCTAAATTCCCCCCCCCCCCCCTTTTTTTTTTTTTTTTTCAGCTGTCATGAACTAGAGATATAATTGAAGCCTGTGACATAGCCTCCTCTTTACTCACAAAGTCTGGCAGTTCGACGACGGAGCCATAGAGTGCCCGGTCGCAGATTTGGAGCGGGAGGATCTGGTAGCACAGGGCATTGAAGAGCCATTTCTTGGGGAACCTGGACGTCAGCGCACAGCTTTCGCAGCGGCGAGGACCCGAAACACACTTGTTCGGAATAAGGGTGGCGATGTGGGTTAGTTGGTTCATACTGACGAAAAGGCAAACAGCGCACAGTAAACGGGGACTAAAGGAAGTGCAAACAGGACAAGCGCTGACTCTCAACTGAAATTTAATCACATGAAAACAAAACAAAGAAAACAGCAACTGCGCCCATGTCACATGATACATTCACCACGTGTCCAAAAAAAACATCTGTTTACTACTCAAGCCCTGGGACGTTTGGCTTACGCAGTTCGCGCCTGCTTTTATAATTGCATGCGCCTCTAAAAGTTTTCGATTCACTCTGTCCCTTCCATAGCCAATGATACCCGTCTTACTGAAGATAGGTTCACACCCACATTTATGACAATGCAGTGGCAGATGCCCCCCTACAGCTCCCACCATTGATCGCAACGATAAGTCATGCTCCCGCAATCTGTGATTAACACATCGGCCCGTCTGACCGACGTAGGCTTTCCCACACGTTAGTGGAATCGTGTAAACAACTCCCACCTTGCAAACAACATATTGATTCTCAAGCTTCACCGAGCAAGCGGGGCCTTTGTTCTTATCGGCAACTCTCTTGCAAAGTTGCGCCAGCTTACACGGAGCGGAAAATACCAATGGCACATCGTACCTCAAGGCAACTTTTTTCAAGTTGTGTGAAATTTTATGGAGACACGGTATTACAAACGGTCTCTTATTTGGCCTTTCTCCCCGGGGACGGGGTTCGCCCTTGAATTTCTTTAACAAACCCTCCGCAACGCTCAATAAAACCGAAGTTGGGAAACCTGCCACTGTCAGTCTCTCAACCTGCCGGGAAAAACTATCGTTAACCACATGATGACATGACTTCTCGAGCGCAGCTTGTAGGCAAGACGAGGCAATGCTTCTCTTGACCATGGTTAGAGTGCGATGAATCATACGGAAGAAGACCCTTCTTTGAGCGTGGGTGATAAGACCAGCAAACGTGTTTAGCAATGAATTCTAATCTCAAATCCAAAAACTGTAGGTAAGCCCAATCCTGAAGTTCGTGAGTGAAAGTGAGCCCCTCCGAATGATGTGCGAAAACATCTAAAACAGACCTCACGACATCTGCCTCACATATGCCCTCCAACCTAATAAACAAAACCAGAAAGTCATCCACGTAACGAAACACTTTACAAACGCGCTCGTCATCCAGTCTTTCCGAAATGGCCCTACCGCACTTGGCTAAAAAAATGTCACAAAGCACAGGCGCCACAGACGAACCGATACAAATCCCATTTTTCTGAACGTAAAGCTTACCGTTAAATAGGATAAAAGTCGACTCCAGATAAAACTTGAGCAGCTCCAAAAACCAATCAGTACACACACCGCTAGCGTTCTGGAAGCCAGTCTCGCCATTTCTTTCAATACATTCACGTACCGAGACAAAGAGAGCGCAATGAGGGATGGAATAAAAAAGATCCTCAGCATCTATGGAAATTTCAGTTGAGAGTCAGCGCTTGTCCTGTTTGCATTTCCTTTAGTCCCCGTTTACTGTGCGCTGTTTGCATTTTCGTCACACTTGTTCGCTCGGGAGAAGCGAGTTTCGGCGTCACGCCGCAGCGGGGCGCCAGTCACGTGGCTCCCCCTGTTATCTGTTGTCTGCCGCTTTACCTTTTCCATTTCGGCGGCCGCTTCTCGTGGCGATCTGCCAGGCTTTGTCAGTATATAGGAGGCTATGCCTGTAAACATCCTCCTCGCCCATTCAGCAATTGGGCCCGTGCCCCACGCCGGGAATCCTACGATGCGTTGATTGGATACGAGGCCGAGCCGAACGCTGACATCTTGGCTGATGTAGCACTTGTGTCCAATCTGCGCTGCGTTCGAGCTCACTGGGATGACGTCGTAATGCTAGCTGATGGGCCTTGAGTATCTTAGAGGTGGTACCGGTCGGAACCGATTTAGTCCAATAATATACTATATGTGCACGTCGAAATAGAGAATGCGGGATTCGAAAGTACGAACATTTCGACTGGATTACCTTGCTCACGCGGCGATGAGATTATTATCGTTAGTTAGTGTGGGCGTGTAATCTGGATGTTGGGTAGCGAAGTAAGAAACCGTCAGCGAAAACAAATGCCGGAAGTACGAGAACTACGAGAAAATTACATATATACCGTCAAAGTTAAGGTTCATATGCTTCTGACACCATATCTCGAATTCATTACCTGCACTCTAAAAAATAAAGGGAGTAGTATTTCCTCTCTTAAAGGAGGAACTCACGTAAACACCACTAAAGAAACAGTAAGAAAAATAGAAAAACAGAATACAAATGTTAAATGGCGATAACAAGATTACAAATCACCATACAAATTTATAACTCGTTCGTTTGATCTAAGCAAACATTGATAAGTTCACGAAACTTAGAGGGGATCCCAAAATAAACACCGCGGAGCCATGTTTTCAACTCTGGGCCTCCCAATGTCCGGTCGAGTGCTCTAACCACTGCACCATTCCACCTGGACTTTTTGTCGTTTCCTATTTGTCTTGTGTATATAAAACAGAAAGTTCAGGCAAATTCATCGCTTATCGTTTCATTGACGCCAGTCTTCGAGCGGTTTCTTCGCTTTCCTCGTAGAAGATGAGCCAACTAAGTCATCTGGTACTTTACGCCATGCCACTGGTTCATCTTTTTATAGGTTTATGCAGACATCAAGCTTGTACCAAATAAGTTTTTTTTTCGTCCTCTTCACAGCTGGGAGTATCGAATAGCTTTTTTTTAATGCGTTCGTGTTTTTCTTTTTTCGGCTTTTGCGCGTTTTAATGATGTCGCGAAACGACTGGAATGCTAGACCTGCTTCAGAGAAACGTGGGAGCTTCTGGTTGGCACTTGCTGGCGAATCTGGTGAGCTTCTCTCCCTTCTTGCACTGCGAGGGCGGCTTCCCGCTTCGATGCATCCCGTGTTTCTTTTTTTCTTTTTTCGTTTTTAGATTATATTCCGTCCCTTGTCTTGCTGGCGGTGTAGGATGCGTCGGCGAGGGACCATCGCTAAATAGGAAGATCATCACCGAACCAACAAACAGGAATTATAAAGAGAAAGCTGGACTGAGTGGAGGAAAAGGCAAAGTCACGCGTGCGACCATCAATAGCTCCTAGACAACAAGGCCGCAGTGCTGGATTTGCTACGCACGTCGCATAAGAGGGACACTTGTACTGTGTGCGTGTTTAGTCATCGGGAAGTTAACTCCAGCGGGCGTCTCGCGTCTCGGCTGTAGGTAAGAAATTTGACCAGTGCAGTACGACTTCCAGCTTGGGGTCTTTAACCCGTGCATCACGCTGTCGTTGGTACACGAACGCACGCCGGTGTGATGTTCACCCAGATCGAAATGGGCAGGGATTGAATCCATGAGCCCTGCGTTCTGCAACGTGAGCTTTCGCTCCACGTGCTCCGAGCACGTGGAGCGTTTGTGTGTTAATGTATACACTCGGTCTGTGTGTTAATACACTAGGTCTGTGTGTTAATACACTGCATCTGTGTGTTAATACACTCGGTCACCGATTGGGTAGACCAGTTGGGTAGACGAAACCTCGACCGCCGATCCGCCGGTCGTGTTTTCGCTGGTTGGACTGCCAGCCGAACGCCGGCGCAGACGAGTCTGCCCCGCGCTGGCCTCCGATAAGTGGCGTAGCAGATCAAGCATAGCGGCCTTGCTATGTAGGAGTCGTTGCGACGATACGCCGTCCTCGTAACGACGACGACGACGCCAGGAAGGTCTACCCCCTTCCGTATCCATTGCCCCCCGTGTTTGTCTTTGCATTTCCTGTTTCCCGGTCCACCCCCGCGCTGGTCAGCTCCCCGTGGTCACTTCTGCTGCGCAGTCAGCCGCTGCTGCCCATTTCCGTCCTTTGTCCCCTGTCCGTACAAAAGAAAAGAACGAGAAGGTTCTTCTTGTATGCACGCATGATCTCTTTCCGTTTTTGGTTTTTCCGCGGACGGCTTTTTCTTTTTGCTCCTACCGCGTTGTGACACAGCCGGTTTGTGCGCGGGGGGGTCGAGGTCCTGACAGAGCCGCTTCGGGGCGTCGACTACCGACACAGCCGGAGACCTTGCTTGAACGGAGCAGGAGAGAGGGGAGGGTCACCGTGTCACGGACGTTGTCGCTCCTGGCAGGAGCGTAATATAAAGGGGTGTTCCGCGAAACGCGGTGCAGACCTAAATATTCCTTCGACGCTTCGCTTGGATGAAGTATTCCTACACCGTGCATGTCACTGTCAAGCGGCTTATTTAGGTATAAACGGGCGTTTGATCTGTAACGTTTTGATTGGTAAAAGAGAATGATGAAAACTTTTGGGTTTAGTCGAAAACTATTACAGCATAAGCCACTTTTAGGATCAGTTGGGGCGCGGGTAGCGTTTTACAGCGTCCCCCCCCCCTTCCCCCCCCCCCCCCCCCAAAAAAAAAAAAAAATTGGTATATGCCGTTTTAATTTTTTTTCTATATTATATATGTTGCTGAAAAAAAAAGTTTAGCTATTCGAATGCACTCTCGAGGTGCTGGTTTTCTAGTGGCTGTTGAAGTAAAGAGGCAGTCAATAGTAATCGCCGACACCTCAGCGGTGTCTTGAAACTTTCGGAACTTGGTAAGGATCCCGATCGCCCTAAATATTTCTGAACGGGACTTAGGAGTTTCTAGCAATGCCCAGCGAATTTCTAATTGAAAGCGTGGCTTTATGTTTAATACCTAAAAATGTAATCTATGAATATAAGCGCTTAATTATCCCGAACGATATGTATTTCTATAGATTCTTTAGTAATGTGGTATGTGGTACATTTTTTTTTTACCTAAAATATTTGGTTGAAGGGGCCGCAGGAATATTTTTTCGGGTTCGCAAGCGGTCCTCCGCTCCGAGTTTGTACGGTTAGGGTTAACTCAGGCAAGGAGCGGGCATCCTCTTTGGTAAGACTGCACCAATCAACGCTCTGGAATTCGGGTCAGCTTTATGTGGTGGTGTGTGCGATGCAACTTAGAGCTACGCTTCCACATGGGAGCCTACATGTGCTAAATGCTTTACTTCTGCGCGCAATCACCCCTTTTATAAAGCGCAAGTGTCTGTTTCCCTAATAACGGCGCGCGCAACGCTTGAGATGAACTGTCTTGAGATGAACTGTCTTGAGATGAACTGTCTTCAGATGAACCGTCTTCAGATGAACCGTCTTCAGATGAACTGTCTTGAGCTGAACCGTCTTGAGATAAGATGTCTTGAGGTAGATAAGGTGTCTTGAGATGAAGTGTCGATGAACTTTTTAGGTGAGCTGTCCTTACATTAACTGTCCTCAAGTTAACTGTCTTGAGATGAACTGTTTTGGGATGAATAAGCCGTCTTGAGGTGAACTCTTTAGAGATAAACTGCCTTGAGATTAATTAGCTGTCGCGAGATGAACTATCTTGAGGGACACTGCCTTAATATGAAATGTCTAGGGGCGAACTGTCTTGAGATGAAGTGTCTTGTAATGGGTCTTGAAATGAACTGCCACTAAAACTTTCTGGAGATAAACTGCCTTCAGATCAACAGTCTTGAAATCAGCTGTGTTGAGATTAACTGTCTTCAGATAAATTAGCTGTCTATAAATGAACTACCTTTAAATGAAATGTCTTTAGATGAACTTCCTTGAGATAAACTGTCTTGAGATGTTGTCCTGAGGTGAACTTCCTTGATATAACCTCTCTTAAGATTAACTACGTGGGGAGGAACTGTAGCTACGGTGCCACACCTTAGGCTCCTTATCGTCTTTCGACTTAATAACCACGTGGCCACTGCCCGGTTCCTCGGATCTTTAGGAGGGGGAACGTGCAGGGAGCGTGCATGGGCCGCGGCCCTTTCCGTCGTACCGGTCGCGGCGTGTGGTCGAGGTTTCTTCTCGTCCGACGACGTCTACTGGCAGCGCGCCCTCGCAGCCTCGCCTCGGAGGAGCCGATCGGGGCGAAGACATCTCTGCGGTGGGAGGCGTTCCCTTGACCTGCGATGCCGCAACGGCGTGCTTCCTCGCCAACTTGTTCGGCTCGGTGACGGCGCACCGTTTCTTCTTCCCTGCTTCGATTTTTTCTCCGCAGCCTTTTTTTTTTTTTTTTTTTACTACTCGCTGGTTCTGGGTCGTCCACGTTTCGGAGCCGGAAGCGATCAGAGGTTGACAGGAGCCCATCTCGGGGAGGAGTCTTTTTCCCCCGTGGCTGGGCGCGCGTGCTTATTTTTGACGGCCGTTTTCCGTGATTCGGTTTGAATCTCGTCCGGCGTTTTTGTTGCTGTTTTGTTTGCTGTGGTCGACGTGGGACGTCCGCTTCATCGTTGTGGACGACCCACAGTTGCGGGCCGACACCGCTCCCGCCCACACGAACGCTCGACCGTGTCTGTTTCTAACCCGTATCCAAGAGTAACAACACACAAACACAAACCCGAAAACCAGACAAATGCTGTTTTGTCTGCATTCATTTATTTCTGTTTTCTCTATGGTTTATTCGAAAAAGCTAGGTTATATATTGCTCGCATGGAAGGTCTCGCTGCAGATCAGCTCTTTCGCAAGTTCAGTCTTTAGAAAGCAATCTAAAAAGAAGGTTTTTGTTTTGTTTTTCTGGGCGCGAAGGGGAGGGGGGGGGGGGGGTCATGAAGTTTGTCGTATTCGCTGACAGAGTGAGAACGGCAGGGTGCGTCTTTCAAACGCCCGGCCTCCAGCACGCGCCCGTCGCCATTCGTCGTGCCATGGCCTCCTCTATGCTCACAAAGCCTGGCAGTTCGACGACGGAGCCATAGAGTGCGCGATCGCAGATTTGGAGCACGAGGATCTGGCAGCACAGAGCATTTCTCGGGGATTCTGGACGCCAGCCCACGGCTTTTTCAGCGGCGAGGACCCGAAACGCACTTGTTCGCTCGGGAGAAGTGTGTTTCGGCGTCTCGCCGCAGCGGGGAGCCAGCCACGTGGCTCTCCTCTCATCCGTTGTCTGCCGCATCACCTTTCCCATTTCGGCGGCCGCTTCTCGTGGAGACCTGCCAGACCTGTCAGCACGGCGCCCGCTTCACCGCAGACGAATCTGTAGACCAACTAAACTCTCTGACGTAACACCATTACGGTGGCGCTGCTGTCGGTACTGGCCATGCGCAGATGCTTCGCCTCGCGCGAATTTGGTTTTTGCGCTCCCGCAGTGCCCACACCCGGTGCGGGCAAACGCGGTCTTGTTTGTAAACAGTGTGTTCGCTCATAGCCTCCTCTATAGTCACAAAGCCTGGCAGTTTGACGACCGAGCCATAGAGTGCCCGGTCGCAGATCTGGAGCGCGAGAATCTGGTAACACAGAGCATCAAAGAGCCATTTCTCGGGGAACCTGGACGTCAACGCACAGCTTTTGCAGTGGCGAGGACCCGAAACACACTTGTTCGTTCGCGCAGGAGAAGTGCGTTTCGGCGTCTCCCCGCAGCGGGGCGCCGGTCACCTGGCTCTCCTCTCCTCCGTAGTCTGCCGCTCCACCTTTTCCATTTCGGCGGCCGCTTCTCGTGGCGATCTGCCAGGCTTTGCCAGTATGTAGGAGGCTATGGTTGTGTTTTGGTAGCGCGTGCACGCTCGAGGGCGAACGATACGTCGAAGACTTGTCGAATGCGGGAAGCTCGCGCTAGAGGCGGGCAACTGAAACTCCTCCCTTCTGTTTTGCTCCTGCCAGTGACCATTAGCATCGAAATGTGTCGGTGGCGTCTTCTAATCGTTTCCATCCGTTACGTCACAATTAGGACTTTCCTCGGATGTGTCGCCGTGACGTCACGAGTTGTTACCCTGTCCACTTGTCGTGAGTTGTGAGCTACAAATTCGAAGATGTGTTTAAAAAGCACAGTTGAGCCAAGGGCCATCGCGTTATGAAACTTAACACCGTCGAAGCTGACAGTCTGGCGGTACTCTTGTGTCCTGGTCTGGCCAGTCGTGGAAAGCCGACCTCTGCGACGCTTGTGGTCGTAGACGTCGCTAATAAAGAATATGCACTGGTGGCTGTAGCTGAGTCAACCTCACGCCTTTAATATCTCTCTTCTTGATCTACCTTCGTCTCTTTTTGGGAACGGGCATGGATACCGTTTAGTAGAGCAGTTGTAACGCACGTCCCTTGTCCTTGCCAGTTTTACCTGTGCGATACGCCATTTTCCGCCGCGGGAGACCGGGAGCCGAGCTTGTATGTTGACGTTGTTGGACCATCCTCCCCGCTGAGGACTCGGGCACTGGAGACGCTCGTATCTTTTCGTTCCGACGTCGGATGATATGGCGACCTTGCTCCGCTTGTCTTTTCCTTTCTGTCTGAGCGTCTGCCCCAGGGGGGACTAATCAGGAAGGAAGCCAGCGCGCCCCTCAGGCCAAGTCGGCCGACATCCGCGGTCGTCGAAGACGTGACGGAGACCGCAGACACGGACGCGCGACAGATTAAAGGCCACTCATCTGCCGGAAGTCCCTAGACCCAAAGACAAATTCTTGGTTCATTGCCTTGTCCCGCATATGAATTGAGAAGACAGTCGAGGCTTCAACCAGTAAACACACTAACCACGACGTCATGTGACGTATGTATAGATGACGTAACAATAATAAACCCTGGAAGGTGGGAACAAAGGGGACAAAGGACGAACACAAATCTCCAAACACAGCTATAGGTGACTGGTGCGCGACTAAAAAAATCCGCCTGGTCCTGGTATCGAACCAGGGACCTCTCTATTTACAGTAGAGCCACAATGTCACGTGACATCATGGTGGGATGTGACGTCACGTGACACTATGATATCTACAGCGGGAAACTTTTCCTGCCAAACTTTGCGGAGAAATTTCCCCTCTGCATTTAGTGCGGAAATTTTCTAACCACGACGACGTACCCTACCAGAAACTGGGGATCCGCTGGGAAATCTTTGAATGAGCACTGTCGCCTTGAAGAAATCGCAGTCTTATAGACCGTTCCATTAGAGAGAAAAAGAGAGAAAAAACAAAACACAAAACAACTAAACTTGGATTAGAACGCAACGCTTATCTTTTCTCTCGAAACGCCGTCAGCCCCTCCGAAGGGACTGTTAGAAACGACCGAGCTAGCAGGTACCCAGCGCAGGATCCCGCCAACTCGTCGAAAGCTAACTCGTCGACGCCCATCCGTCGAATATGGCAATTCATAGTAGGGCAATTCGTCGAAGGGCAACTTGCCGAAAGGGGCAGTCTGTCGAAGGGCGATTCGTCGAATGGCTTGAATGACGGTCCGAGGTAACAGTTCCTGGTTTCTTGTTGTCTTTTGACCTCAATTTTTATTTGTGTTTGGACTAAGGACAGGGCCCTTGTTAGGTTATAAGGCTGAAAGAAAAATCAGAAAAGGGCGAAGACAGGACAGAACCTTGAGACAAGTTAAAAAATATGTCATCTCCGCATCGTCCTTTTGTTCCTTTTTTATTATTTTTTTTTTTTTTTCTAATGAGCCGCCGCAGACTCGCCGCGAAGCGACGTGAACGGGTAGACCAGGTCAGAGTCATATATAGGTAGGGTGTGCACCCACCAGACATCGCAAAACAAGTAAATAAAGAAAAAAGGAAAAAAGGCTGGAAGCTCTAAGGCCAATACCCCCCGCCCTTCCAAATATGAGACTCAGCAGATGGCAAAGAGTATGTCTGAGAAGAATCATCTCGGAAGCTGCAAACAGGCCTGAAACTCTCCACAGGAAAGGCATTATTAAATCTAGTGAATGCACATCCTGTGGGTTTACTGGACCAGCAGGACTAGAACACCTCATTTGGGACTGCCCAACATGGGAGAGGGCAAGAGCAAGGCACATCAAGCAAAACAAAATCAAGGACTTTGGGGACTGGTGCCAACCAGTCTTTAACTTTGAAGAGAGCGATCGCAATAGAGGTCTAGTCAAGAGCCTACTAGACTTCATTGCGACGACAGGAATCAGAAAGTTCCTCTGACCTAGTTACCCCTTAATTTCCCTTTCCTGGAAGGCTATCGGCTTCAGCCACGTGACTTTCTTTCTAATAAAAACGATTTTTCTATCTATCTATCCGGTTTTAACCGAAAAACACCGATAAACATCCGTCGGTGACTAAAATATAAAATCGGTTAAAACCGAAAAACACCGGTGGTTTGATATTTTCGCCCTGGTTAAAACCGAAAAACACCGGTCGTTGCTAGTTTCCGACCTAGCGAAACCCTTTCCCCGTAGAGGTTCGTCAAACGTGTTATCTCGTGGATCCTGCATTCTTCCAGTGTTTATACATGGCTTGCAGGTGGCGTCAGTCCGCCCTCCTTTCTGGGGGTCAAAAGCGTCTAGTTAACGCAGTGGAAGCTAAGCTCTCATACGCCTTTCCCCTATTGTGTCTTTCATGGCCCCATTTTGTGGAAAAATTAACGCAGTGGAGGGTAGGCTCTCACATGCCTTTTCCTCATTGTGTCTGGCCAAGTGATGTTGGGGCAAGCCATGTATTCAGAGGTTGCTGTGGTTCCTGGAAGACACTGCCAACGTCCGTGTCGTACAGGACCGTGCGTTTTCATAATTGCGGGTTGCGAACCGCAAGGAACGTGCTGCCATGAGGGCAGCCCGTTCTTTGCGTGTAGGTGCAAGCATGAAAGTATGCTTGCATCGACTATAATAACCAAGTGTGAGAAATAGTTGCTTCCTAGAGAAGAAGTGTATGAGCTATGTGAATAAAATTGGAACTCTCTGTCTCTGATCAATCGCCTTTTTTTCACCGATAATCACCGATTTTAGCCTCGTCGTGAGACGTTCCACCGAAATACACCGGTGTTTTGAAAATAAATAAACACCGAAAAACATCCGCCGATTTTTCTCACAAATAAACACCGGAAAGTACACACCCTACATATAGGGGAGAGTTTGGCCAGCTGGCGTAGCCTCGTTGACAGCTCGTCAACAACGTCACTGACACGCCACGCGAACGCCATGGCCACGCCCATTTCGCCATCTTCGAGCCCAACCGACGCCGGCGACCTATACGTATTACTATTTTATTGTGTTTTAAGTCATCCGCCTGCAGTATTTGGACTGCGTCGTGTTTATTCACGAGCCATATTCACTTAGTTACCGGTTACCTTGCCTATTCTCTCTTGGTATGCGCCGCGTCACCAGCCCGTTTCTACGCTTCGCAGATGTTCGGTGCGTCGCGCAAATCACGCTCGCGTAAATTTCGCAATTTTCAGTTCCAGTTGACGCCTCTTGTTATTTTAACAGCGCGCAACTAACAACTTCTAATTCGCAGCTGAGGGGCTTTTCGTTGCGCGTGTTTTTGAAGAAACTTATTTGTTAGATTGTAAAGGGAGCTCAAGCCCTTCGCCCGATAATTTCCCAGAGTTTCGTTTCTTTCTAATTGCATTTCCCCTTGACTATGTGTCAGCGTGTCAAACGACATGGCTGGATCGAAGCGATCGCTACTCCTGATATGGGATGGCCACGCTGTGCATGTTTACCGCTTGCGTCCACCGAACTCTCTCGCAGTGAAACAGCGATCTTGTTCTCCGAACATGTAGAAAGCCGGAAGGTTACAAAAAAAAAAAAAAAAAAAAAAAAAAAGGAGGTTGTGCGAGTTTGCTGGCATTAAAAACAACGCCGGCACTAACGTGTGTCTTAACGGTAGAGCCGTGTATTTTAGGACGGAAGGTTACGAAATGAACATCGAGCGACTGAGCGTCAGGCGGCTCTTCGCGAATGGTAAGCTTGCTCAATTTAATAGATATAACTCAATTGATTGGCCGTTCGCAACGGCGCTGAGATCCCAGGATCCATCGTCATGTCATTACATCATACATGAAAATGAATGGAAGATAGAAAGAAAACTAAACTAGCTTTTTCATACAAAAAAATAACATTTATTAGAGGGCATCAAGTAATCAATTAATTCATTTTGCGGTCTGGGGAAGAAGGCAGGGGAATAAAATCTTTCAGCTTTTCCACTCTGGTGAAGGAAGACCAGCGAAGCTGTACTATGGTGGGAATGAAATAATGACCGGCCGCAAGTCGGTAAGCAAGAGTGGAAAGGCTCGAAAGGTTGTCGCCATCTAAGAGTGACAAAACAACCAGACAACCGACAATCCGGTTGTCTGGTTGTCGCCGTCGCTCATAGATGGCGGTAGCGGTCCAGAGTTCTGGGTCATCATGTTATTTGAGGACGGACACGATCCTGGGGAAACTAGCCCTTAACAACTCCGCTGTAAAACGCTTCACAGATGGGACGTCTCTGCCTCGTGCGGCATTTATTCACGTTACACATTACATGCGAGCTTCGTGTAGCAACTAGTTCTTTAATTTTTCCCGCTACTGCGACGAAAACTCCATTTTGTAAAAAGTTTCAGGATGAAACGCATTCTTGCCTCACAGACCTGAGTCTTGCGTGGACGCGTCCAGAATTTTCGCGCTTGATTTTATTCCACCAAATTTTGCGACGTATTTTGTTTTTATCTTTCTCTCTTAGAATCATTAAAAAAATGTGACGGCTATGATTGGAACATCCAACCGCACAATACCGATCATTTCCTTTCGAGAAACCCTAAAAATGAGGGTTGTACGCAGGATACGGCCCTGCATGCGCGCGTGTTGGCCTGGGATCGCTAATGGTGGACAGGCTCGCGCCGTTCCCCCGGCGCTTTCCGTTGCTAAGCGGTTGCCAGGCCTGACGTCAGTTCTATGGGAGGGGCGAAGGTACGGCGGGAGGTCACCGAGGACAATAGATGTCCAGACTCTTCCCCTATATATGGCTCTGGACCAGGTGGGTTGACATTTTCGTAATAAGCTGCCGCACACTGTCGCCGCGAAGCCGCGTGGACGGCTGGGCCGGGTAGATAAACGCGTGCCCCAGTGGTACGCGCGCAACGTAGTGACCGTCCCCCATTGCACCGTAAAAGCGCCGAAACCGCCAAGTTCTTATCTTTGAGAAGAAAGAGCACACTTCGAAAGAAAGAGCACAAAGCACATTTTCTTGTCTTCTACAAGAAACAGTACACAAAGTGCACAGTCCGTCCGGGTCCCCGAATGGACGGCGTCGTCTGCTATCAGGCGCGTGCCCTCTTCCTCTTTTACCCAGCCGTTGCAATGCCGAGATGTACGGAGCCGGCGCTACAGTCATCCAAAATGGCGCCGTCCAGGAGGCCCATAATGGAACGGCCTATAGACCATTTCCATAACCGTATTCTTCGCGTCACTTTTGTCTACTGGGCGCTGGAAGGGGTACCAAGTGTGCTCGTGGCTCTCTTATGCAAGATGTCAGACGCCGCGTGCGCTTCCTCAGCCCAGTGACTCGGCACTTTTCGCTCTGCCGATAAGCGCTGGAAAGCTGTACGTATAGGCAATGGAAAAGCGGCTTTTTTTTAGGTACCAGTCGGCTTTGTCTTTCCCGGAAGGACAAGACGATCGCCTGGTAGACGTTCAAAGTGGACGCTGCTGTTGAGTCCACATCGATGTTTTGCTATAAACAAAGCCTTATGGGTTTTTGACCTTAAGTACGGTTCCCGGAACGCGTCTGCAACTGGTGCCTTATAAAAAGTGGTCCCTCGATTTCCACCTGATGACGTGGTAGAATCACACCGAGCTCGTGTTTCGGTTTCGAACAAGTTTTGTTTTTTGGCTTTACTAAAAATGTTCGTGACTCTGCAGCACAATATTTATTGGGTAGTTTCCACCACCACACTAAATCGCTTGACAACCAAAAAATATTGTTGGGGTGGGGTGTCTGTGTGTGTGTGTGCGTCGGGGGGGGGGGGGGGGAGAGTGTTAGTATCCCTTTAAGATTACGAGACAATTATTTTTGCGACAGAGTCCAGCGACTGACGTGAATATCTCGTTTCTTCGCTGATTTGTTTGCTGCAACGCTAGGCCTACAGCGCTAAGGACGCCTCACTAGCGACAGGCGCCATCTTGTTTCGAAAGCCACCAACGTCACGTCAGCGTTACGTTGCGATCGTTTGCCGCTTGGCGGTTCGCCACAGAGGTTGGGAGGAATCGGCCCCGAGACGGTTGGCAAAAACTCGCCCTAAACCGCGCGGTCCCAGCCGCTTTGAAGTTGAACGCGCCATTACGCCAGCACGTTGCCACAGGTTTGAAACGTAGCTAATAAAAATAGGGGCAAACCATTTTGAATCCAATGATTGACTGCTGAAACCCAAGCCATGTGCGTTAAGCTGGCACATGGCACGGCGCGACCTGTTTTTTGACTGCCATATTTTCACGGTCGTGGCGACCCCTATGGGTCGCTGGAGTCGCGAATGGGCGAGGAAACTCCTAGAGAGTGCGCGCGTTCAAAAAGGGTTTATAATCGCAAACACGCCGTCGACACATGTCTCTTTTTAATGTTTCTGATGCGTTTACTTGACTGTTAAAGAGCACATTTTATTGCTTCGGTTTGTGCCCCTTCACGCTCTAGTGGTTTTGACGACAACCGTTCAGCGGCGATAGAGAACCAAAAAGAAAACCCGGCGATCGCGTGTCGATGCCAACTGCGTCGAGCTTCGTACACGCGCAGCTGCATGGCAGGAAGTTTTCAATAGGGATCTCGCGAACCTGCGTAGGTTCGAGTGATACAAGGTTCGACTCTTTCGATCGGATAGTTCGACGAAAGTTCGACTCGAGTTCGATCGTCATATACGCATGTATGTAAATCACTGATATCTATGACAATTGCTGGATCGCGCTTCTTCGCTCCGCGAATCCGGCCACAGGACGGCCATCTTGCCACACGGAAAATCGACTTTTTGGTCCCCTTTCGTAAAAATTTCCACCTTTTTTGGGGGGAGACATGTGGTACAGTGGAAATTTTTACCTTCTGTAAAAATTTCCAAATGTTCTCAAACGCAATTGTCACCGTTTCCTCCACGTTTTAAAAAAAACTTGTTTGGCAAATGACGACGAACAAGCAGAAAACGTGTCTTCAGCACGCTACCGTCCAGCCTCGCTGCGCTAAAAAAAAGTCGATTTTCCCGGTGGAAAGATGACTGCCCGGTGGCCGCACCTGTGCTTCAGCGACTAAGCGGGGATGCGCGCTCCAGTAAATCGTCGTAGAGATCGGTGGTGCAAATCAAAAAGGAGATAGCGCCACCAAGCGGAGGAGGATAGCAAATGGCCCGTATCATTAAAATATGTGCTCGCTTTTATATCGCGTAAGCATGGGTCATCACTTTCTAAAAGTTTAGACAAATTACTGTATAAGTGTTTTCTTAAAAATATTTCACAATGTTTGTTTGGAGTCGTGCAACACTGTTCAAGGTTCCAACTTTTCCGAATTCGGACAAAAGTTCGAAGGTTTGGCGAACCAGTCGAATCATAGGTTCGGCGAAAGTTCGCTACACCTCTGAACGTAGGTGTCTCGGTGCATTGCTCTGTGGCTCCAAGGCAAAGCACCGGCCTACATTTCTCCATTGGGCGGGTTCAGATTTCCGCTCAGGTGTTCGCGGTGGGGCGAAGGCTGATCGAATGTTTGGCACCTTTAGCTGGGGCTTTGAACGCGCACTTACTCACTCATTCATTCATTCATTCATTCATTCATTCATTCATCTTGCGTGCTCGTGAACAGGTGATACATTGGTAATGATGCCAAGCACGTAGATTAGAAATGACCTGAAAACAACTTGGAACGAAACGAATGAGAATGAAGTATTCGCGGCGACAACCACGCCAGGGGGCGCAACTGGGCGGCACGTGAATGTCACGTGATACCCGGAATGTGAGGAGTATGCCGGGTTTGTTTACATTGCGCGCGCTATAGAGTCACGGCCTGATCGCTTGTTTTCGGACGCGGCGCGGTACTTCGTTATTGTTCGGTCACCGGTGGCACAACATAGTTGACCGAAGAAGGTGCAAGTTTCCGTTCATATCGAAGAGATAAACAACTGGGGAAGTATGGATGAGAATCAGGCGGCTAAAAAGGTGCCGCGAGCGCGATGGTGTGCCCGCGTACCACTAGACTAGAGCATGAAGAGTGGGAACAAGAGAAGGCGACGTGCCGGCTCAAACCAGCTAAACGAGAAAAA
Organism: Ixodes scapularis; assembly: GCF_016920785.2. Lineage (NCBI taxonomy): Eukaryota > Metazoa > Arthropoda > Arachnida > Ixodida > Ixodidae > Ixodes > Ixodes scapularis. The sequence continues at coordinate 30,111,362 of NW_024609836.1, forward strand.
CCCAAGTCATTGTCGGTGGAAACGGCCCGAAGGGTGCCCAAGTCTGTCCAGTAGCGTCTTTTAGTTTTGGTCATCGTTGGGGTGTAATCCCTCCAAACCCCCGAAATCTCCCCCGGATTCGCCTCTGATGGCGTCACGCTGCCTCCAGAATCCTCCTACCTACCGTGCACTACTAGAGCGACGAACAGCAACAATCGACAGCGACAGGCGGGAATGAGCGACAAACGACACCGACAGACAACCTGTTTGTCGTGGTTTGTCGGAGTCCGCCGTCCTACCTGGCGGACGTCGTGCGAAAGATATACGGACCAGGAAACTGTATCCGCAGTGGGACTGACGTCGGCAACAAAACACGACGAAATACACTGACAAACCGACTCGGGCGACGTATTTTTCACGTTCTGCTAGATGGACGAAATACGCGCCGACAAACACGGCCAAAGTAGAGGTAATTATTTTTTTCTTGAGTAGTAAGGTTTTCAGTAAACACTTCCTGTCAATATTTATCGAAGAAAGGGTAAAAATACAGGCGAGCTGTCGAAGGACTTCCACAATAACCAAAAACAAGGAACAGTAAAAAGAAAAGGACAAAACAACAACAAGAACAAAATTAACCAAAAAAGTTTTTTTTTTTTTTTTAAGGCTATTATAGCATCTGATTTTCGTTCGATGAAAACAGGTGCCAAGTGCCTATTTTCATCTAACGAGAACGATCATAATTCATTCCGGACCAGGTAAATTGACCGTGGTCCGTTTTGTTTCATGGTCGCATGTTGTTAGCTGTCAAGCGCCAGTAGTACGGGAGAGAACCGCGCGAGTTGGTCGTCCGTTTGGAATGCGAGGAAAAGTAAAGGCTTTTATTGTTGTTCAGAAATACTATACCTTATTGAAAGAATATGAACGAAACACACAAAAGTCTTGTGCTTATTTCTGTTGCCCGTACTAGCGCCTTCGAAGCACTTGTTTGGGCACTCTGCTTTGTGCCATCAGTCCCACAGCTCAGCCAACAACGGCATGTATACGTGTCTGATCTCCGAAAATGGTGCATGCATAGGTGGATTTTTCGGAAGTACTGGGACATCAATTCGTCGTTTACTTTCTTTTTGGCACATGGCGTTGAGATGTATTGGAAATATCGCACGCATTAAATCGCTTATAGCCGTCCTCAGACAGCTCCACAGACAAACTGTCGAGGGAGATTATGTGCGCTGGTACTATCAGGGAGAATATGCTTATCTTCGGCTTGTTTTCACACAAAATAATTAGAAGACTCGTCGCACTTTTGCACGCCGCATTCCAGGCGCACTCCGGTTCGGAAAAAAAGTAAACGTGCAGTGAACAGGTTCTTCAGAATCTGCTGAATAAGATCGCTATAGTCGTCGAGACATTCATTTTGGGGTAGCGTCTTAGCCCCGAAAGAGAGGAACCGTTAGAAAAGTCCCCTCTTCTAAGACATTCTTTCAACAGTTGCGTTCATTGGTAAACTCAAACTTGCTCGCAATGGAAAGAACGCTCAGTATGGACGCCTTCGTTTCAAGAGACGCTTGCACGCACGTACCAAGTCTTTATCAAATATCTTATTTCCACTAAGGAATGGGTCTGTGTAAAACAGAAATAGTCTGCATATGTTTACTTGGGATATATCAATAATTTCGAATTGTCCTACTGAGACTAGTGTCGAAAGCATTTATAACGAAGTCAACCGAAATCGGAAATTACTTCGCTATATCCGCTATTTCGTTATAACCGACCTCGGTTATAACGAAGTTGAAAAGGGAATGAGAAATCGTGATCGCTTCGCTGTAGCCGCTATTTTGTTATAACCGACTTCGGTTATAACAAAGTGCACAAGGGAACGGGAAATCGTGATCGCTTCGCTGTAGCCGCTATTTCGTTATAACCGACTTCGGTTATAACGAAGTGCAGAAGGGAATGGGAAATCGTGATCGCTTTGCTGTAGCCGCTATTTCGTTATAACCGACTTCGGTTATAACGAAGTGCAAAAGGGAATAGGAAATTGTGATCGCTTCGCTGTAGCCGCTATTTCGTTATAACCGACTTCGGTTATAACAAAGTGCAGAAGGGAATAGGAAATCGCGATAGCTTCGCTGTAGCCGCTATTTCGTTATAACCGACTTCGGTTATAACAAAGTGCAGGAGGGAATGGGAAATCGTGATCGCTTCGCTGTAGCCGCTATTTCGTTATAACTGACTTCGGTTATAACGAAGTGCAAAAGGGAATAGGAAATCGTGATCCCTTCGCTGTAGCCGCTATTTCGTTATAACCGACTTCGGTTATAACAAAGTGTAGAAGGGAATGGGAAATCGTGATCGCTTCGCTGGAGCCGCCATTTGGTTATAACCGCCTTTGGTTATAACAGTGCAGAAGGGAATGGGAAATCATGATGGCTTCGCTGTAGCCGCTATTTCGTTATAACCGACTTCGGTTATAACAAAGTGCAGAAGGGAATGGGAAATCGTGATCGCTTCGCTGTAACCGCTATTTCGTTATAATCGACTTCGGTTATAACAAAGTGGAGAAGGGGATGGGAAACCATGATCGCTTTGCTGTAGCCGCTATTTCGTTATAACCGATTTCGGTTATAACGAAGTGCAAAAGGGAATGGGAAATCGTGATCGCTTCGCTGTAGCCTCTATTTCGTTATAACCGACTTCGGTTATAACAAAGTGCAGAAGGGAATGGGAAATCGTGATCGCTTCGCTGTAGCCGCTATTTCGTTATAACCGACTTCGGTTATAACGAAGTGCAGAAGGGAATGGGGCATCGTGATCGCTTCGCTGTAGCCGCTATTTCGTTATAACCGGTCTCGACAGTAGTTGCTTGATAAAAGGTATGTGACGGCAAAATAGCAGGCAGAACATTCCTAAGCTTACGTATATAAATGTAAGAGGAAAACACGAGAACAGTTGTCACTTCGAAGGCGCTGATATGACCCCACCCAAGATTCACTCAAGCGTTCCTTGCGTGTCTTTCTTGTAACCAAGATTCCGACTGAGTATGTTGTTGCTCTAAAATCAATTCTTCCCGAGTTGATGAGATTGCGTCGTCTTGTCCGTTATTTTATTCCGCCTTGTTTCAGAGCTTAGATTATGGTGTTTCCTAATCAGCTCACTTGGATGTTTTGCCCCTTGGGATTACTCGTTTGCGTGTGCGCGGAATATTTTGTTCAAACAATCGACGGAACGATCGAAACCGAAACCGTGCCGCTTTTCCGTGGCCAACCAGGTGGCGTAATGCAACGCGTGCGCTATTACATGCAGATGTTTGGAGGTAGTCTATTCCATGGCCGTCTTTTGTTTTCTCTAACATAAGCCGCAATGAACGCTGATATTTCGTCCGACACCCAAATAAGCACACACACACAAAAAAAGACAAAAAAAACAACAACACACACACAACGAACCGGCGAGGAAAAAAAAGGGTACAAACCCTAAAAAAACACACGCCCGAATAAAAATAAGTAAAACGAACCTTATTCATATTTTTCTTTTCCGGCGCGTTTTACGATTGGTTGACCGTTTTATCGTCCGCGTGTCTGCCACTTTATATTTGAGTCGGATCAAAGTGTAGCCATTACGGCTAGATGAGTTCCGGCCGGGAATCGTTGTCCGCGCCTTCGGGCAGGTTTCGCCCCTGGGAGGTGTCCGAGCCTCCACCCAAACGACGGCGGCATTTATCGGTGTTAGCAATTACTATGCCAGGTCACGTCACGTAACAACATCAAGTTAAAAAAAAAAGAAATGGACACAATAAAGTCCCACTTGAACGGATCTGGTTCCCGCGCACGAGCAGTACCCACACCCGGTGTGGTGGGCGGGCGAGGGCTTGTTTGTAAACAATGTGTTTGTCGATGTGCCGGGCAAGTTCGTCTGCACTTTGCGCACTTTGTGAGTTTCTTTACCTGCCGGGAGCGCCCGCGCGTGATTTTGATTTCCCCCGACCTCAATCAGTGACTGGGCGCGCTTGACTGCCTCGTCATCGCGCCTTCCCCGTGCGCGTTCTTTATGATGCCGCCTGACTGGCGTGCCCCCATCCTTGCGTTCCGACGCGCCAAAGCAGCACCTCCGAGGGCTCTAAACTCGTCTAACACGAAGTTGGGGTCTCGAAGTTCACAGAGCGCACCGATTGGACTATTCTGACGATGACTTCGCGCTTTTTTCGCCGTCGACAATCGGCACGCTCTGGGAACTTTCGGCTCCAACTTTGTGTTTGACGAGTTTAGGGCTCCTAGACAGCTTTCAAGCCTGCGCTTCGTGACATGACGTCACGTCCAAGAGGCCTGCACGGGCGCTGATGGGATGCCAGTGCCGCGTCAACGTTCGCATGGGGCTCGTCCCTATCACAGTCCCACGCGAACGCTGATGCGGCTCTTGCATTCAGTCAGCGCCCGTGCAGGCCTCCCGGGCGGGACGTCATGTGACGTAACGCGCAGGCTTGAAAGCTGTCTAGAGGTGATGGCCAAAGACGCGTTCTCAAAGACTTGCTCGCCGCATAATTGCAGACGCCGCAGTCGAGGTAGATGGCGCTACCTGCCAACCGGCGTCAGACCGGCGTGACAGGAAGAGCCATCTGGAAACGACTGTTAGTATTATCGCGTCAGCTTATACTTTGTCTCATCCTACGATAGACTAAAGGTCAAAGCCACAGGCCTCCAGGTCCAATCACGTTAGACGTTAAACTATGACATGCTGAACATTGATTAGGGGTGGTCGAATAATGCTCCGAATCAGAAAGTGCTGCATCATTTCTGTAGCTTCGACACTGCAAAGAACCTATATGTTGTGGCTTCCTTCGCGATCCAAGGTTGGTGAGTCACTCTGCGCTATTCAATTCGGACCACTGTCCGCCCACCCCCATTAGACGCGGGCACCGACACGTGCATTGAAGCAAAATACCAGGCATTTCTGAGTGGCTCGTGATTGGATCTGGTGGTCCGTAGCTCTTTCCTTTAGTCCATCGTAGGGTGAGACGAAGTATAGAAAGCGATCGCTGGTTTGAGGCAATGAAATATAATGTCACCGCCTATTTGTTTAACGGGGGGGGGGGGGGGGGGGGGGGGGTCGGGTCTGGTCTGGTCTCGTCTGTTCTGGTCATACGGAGTAAGGAATGAGGTCCCGGGTTTGATACCCGGTCTTGGCGGATTTTTTTGGTCGTGCACCAGTCATCTAACTGTGTTTGGAGATTTGTATTTGTCCTTTGTCCCCTTGTTCCCCTTCTCCGGGACTTATTATCGTCAGTTAAAGGGGTATTCCGGCGTTTTCTTCGTAGTCCCCGATTTTCCCGAAAATTTGCTAAACACACCAACAAACATCGTTGAAATAGTAACCCCAATTTTGGGCCAATATATATATATATATATATATATATATATATATATATATATATATACAGGGTGTTTTTTTTTATTCTTACACATTTGTTTAAAAAAAGCCGTGAAAGCTACACTAATGCGGTTTGTGCAGGTGGGTTATATGGCCAGGGGGACATTATGTGAGTGGCTAATCTTTGCGATAAGTTGGCTAATTAATTAAAATTCGTTAATTAACTTTTTAATTAGTGAAAATAGACATATGGTTCCAATTAGAAACTTGTAGAGCATCATCGAAAACCACTAAATCAACTATTTTTGGAAGGATATAACGCCGGGGCAGCATTTTACAGCGTTCTGTAAAAACGCTCCATTTGGACGCGTTTATTGATTTCGGTTTCTTATCGGAGCGCATCACCGCGCCCGCGGTCCTGCTCCCCAGTGGCTGAGACGCGCAACACAGGTGCACCCTACTTCCCTCCATTCTACGTGGGAGGCGAGGAGGTGGCTTCGCGCCGCGACCACCGGGGAGCAGGATCGCGGGCGCGTAGATGCGCTCCGATAAGAAACCGAAATCTAGAAACGCGGCCAAATGGAGCGTTTTTACAGAACGCCGTAAAACGCTGCCCCGGCGTTATATCCTGCTAAAAATAGTTGATTTAGGGGTTTTCGATGGTGCTCAGCAAGTTTCTAATTGAAACCATATGTTTATTTTGAGTAATTTAAAAGTTAATTAACGAATTTTAATTAATTAGCCGACTTATCGCAAAGATTAGCCACCCACCTACTGCCCGCCTGGCCGTATAACCAACCTGCACAAACCGCATTAGTGGAGCTTTCACGGTTTTTTTTTTTTAATTGTGTAAGAATTAAAAAAAAACATCCTATATATATATATTTTTTCTTTTTTTTTTTCTTATTGCGAACTTGTTGATTTTACAATTTCGGCCCTCGTCGTGTGTTCTCAAAGTAAACATCTCTCCCGGCAACAATGAAAATGTGACGTCGGGGGAAGGCAGGTGTTCACTGTTTGGAGTGTAAACTTTATTCCCAACTGATTACAATCAGTTTCATGGTGTCAAGTGAAAGCTTTGGAAGCTGGCTCCAGCACCAGCGCAGCAGCACGGAACAGATGATATCGTTGTAGTCCGTTCTTTAACCTGCCTGCTCGACCTGCAAACCTGCCTTCCCCTGACGTCACGGCACTCAAAAAGCGCGGATATAATTGATTGATGGTTTTCTCATCGTTTTCATTTATACTAAATAGCATACCGGAAAGGGTTAAAGGCAGGTGATTCCGAAAACATTATTAATTGGGGTAGCTAAAAGAAAAAAAGAAAAATCGCCGGAGACCGGCGAAAGTTTTGGGAAAGGGAAGCTCCGCGAAATTTTGATACTCACTTATTTGCTCTAAATTGCCTCAACATATTAATAGAAGCATCTAGGTACCAGCAACCTGAATTAATTACTAGTCGCAATAACTTTCTTCGTTAAGTTATTGAATGTTCTATTTTGGTCTGAAAGTCTTCGGGGCCTCTACGTGACTAGGACGCCTGGTACCCGGGGCATACGACCTCCCCCCCCCCCCTTCCCCCCCTCCCCTTCCCCCCCTCCCCGTTGCTACGCCACTGTTTGAGGCTCTTCTGGTAACACCAAAAAGCCGACATCGCACACGTAATATGCAGCTTGTTTTCGACGGGTTGCAAAAAGTTTTATGGTGTGAAATAAATGCTAAAAAAACAAAACAAAAAAACTCACGCCAGAAAAAAAGAAAAAAAAAAACAAGCAAAATAGTGTGTGTTTTTTTCTTCTTTTTTGGGACTGCATGCTTGACTTGCAACCACGTGCTTGCAACTTGCACCCACCGGAGATCGCGGGAGAATTTTAATGTTGGTTATGTCAAATCCTTCATTTGCTGTTTGCTCAACATCTATATTGAATTTCGATGTAATAAATAGCATGCCGGGTAGAATAAATTAAGCCTGGGTATTTGGAAAATCATTTTAAAAATTAACTAGCTACAAAAAAAAAAAAGAATAAAGAAGCCGGATTGGCACGGCGTTTTCGACCTACCATTTTCTTAGTTCGCTCGAAAATAATGCTCCCGTGGCATTTATTGGGTCGGGTTTCCCGTCCGTGCTCAGAAGGGGCCTCGATGACATCACAGTGACACCACCGGGGTGACGTCAGGAGACTCTGTGACGTGAAATTGTGACGTCAGGCCACATTGCCATGTGGCAGCATGTCGCGGCATTGTTACGTCACTTTACATTATCACGTGACACCTTGGCATGACAATGTCACGGTGCAGTGATGTGATTGCTGCGCTATTTGCGCCAAACTGATCCAAAGTGCTTATCCCGCTACATTCTGCTACATTTTACCATAATGCGAGAAATTTGCGCCAACATTGCGCCAAAACTTAATTTCACTTGATTTAACTCCAAAAATACAACAGCTCAGGCCTCGCTATTCGGCCGCATCATTACGGTAGACTTATCCGAGTTTTCAGAACTTGTGGTTATCGCCTCAAATAATGTTACTATTCGATTGCATTTCATATCAATGACTGACAGTGCTCGGGCGTTTCACAATAATTCTCACGTTCGTGGTCCATTCCAGAGATGGAAAAATTACTTTCAATAACTAATTAAATTACATTTCTAATTACTTTTCTGAAAACGGCAAAAATGTGATTTAATTACATTACAAATTGCCGCATACTAAGAGTAGTGACATTACATTAGAATTACTTTCCAAAAGTAATGAAATTACCTTGACATTACTTTTCAATACTTTGAGTCAATAATACGTGCTCATTTTATTTACAGTATATGTACCAAAACTCAAATATTCCTGTTTACACCGCAATAGCCTTATGCGCCTCAGGTTTTAGGTGTTCGAAAAGATAATCCATAAGGATTTGACACATTATTTCACCCGCGTAATACCTGATACGCAACTCGGTTTCATGAGCGGTCGTTCCGTTGAGACGAGTCTTGTGCGTTTCTCAAATGATGTTGCACCCACTGACTTTTTTCGAGGACAAACTGATTCTGTGTATTTGGACTGTAGTAAGGCATTCGACCATGGGCATCATAAGTTATTGTTGCATGAACTTTCTGTGTACGGTCTCAGTAATGATTATTGTTCTTGGGTCGACAGTTATCTTTTGGGAAGAGCAAACCGTGTCAGCTATGCTCATGCAAAGTCACGCTTTTTTTCTCTACCACCTCTAGTACCCCAGGGCTCCATGCCTTGGACCTATTATTTTTAATGTATTTGTCAAGGACATCTAAAACATCGTTCACGTCTCTTGCAGTGTGCAGACGACCTTAAAACCTACAAAAACATATTGACATTAAGTGACTGTATTCTACTTCAAGGGGATGTTAACGCCATTTGTCAGTGGTGTCTATACAATGGTCTTCCACTCACTCAGCCTTGAAGAAAGAACAATGTATCTTTTACGTGCAAGACTGGTCCCACCTCTTTTGTGTACTGATTAGAAGGATCGGCCATGAACAGTGTACTGTGTGTAAAACACCTTGGAGTTTTGCTTGACTCCAAACTTATTTTCAACTCGCATGTGTAACATGTTGCAAGCTCTTGTATTATACTTGTCGGTGTAATTTAACGATTTAGCAAACGTGTTTCGAGTGTGTATCTTTTACTTGTACTTTACCGGAGCATAGTTATCTCAAAACATTTTTGTTCAGTGATCCGGAACAGTCTTAGTATGACTGCTTCAAAAACTTTAAAATGTATACAGAAAAGGTTTGACAGAATTTATCATTTTAGATTTTCACATTACTTATACGTATAGCTTGAAGTACTGAAATCCTTACAGATATCTGAACTTGCAACAAAAGCGTGTTCGCGCGACCTTATATTTTTGTTTAAATGTACACCTTCTTACTTCGACATTAGCTCATTAGTCTCGTCTGTGCACTGTCATATACATGGAAGAAATGTTCGAAATCACCGCACGTTCCACGCTGCCCCCTCAAACTTTGTCACCGTCGGGTCGCATTAAAAAGCTATTTAAACTATCTAGCCTCAGCCGATATAGACATTTTCAATCCAGATGTGTGCCGATTAAAAAAAAGTGCTTGCACCATGTATATGGTTGACGTAGTCGCTGCTGAGTATTTTGTTGTTTGCACTTCTTACCTTTCTTATTCTTTATTTATTTGTGTTCTTCTTTTACTAGTAACAAGTGCACCAGTGCTTAGGTCTCGGCTGTTACGGGGCACAATAAATAAAAGTATTATTAGTATTATAATAGCGAACAGTCATTTTTCTGGCACACACTACTTAAGTGTGAAACATGATGAATAGCTTCTTCTTTAGGTTCGACTCAAAGACAGCCGACTCACCGGTTTCGCTGTTCATTCAATGGAGAAGGTCCATAGTTAAAAGGTGGTATGTTTTCGACTTCCTGATTTAGAAGGAGTTACAGTCCGTGTCAGTATGTTACGTGCCATGGGAGCTCGTTCTTACAAGGAGTCGTCACGTGAAAGGTTTCCCTTCCGCCTCGGACGCAATTTAAACCTATCCTCCCAAGTAAGTTGCTCCTGGTTGACGTATTCCCGGTCATTCCTCTCAAGAAGGATTGCTCCCAAACACCCGAAGAGCCCACGTAGCTAGCCAGAAGTGTCGCCATTTGAGGAAAGGGATGGCGCGAGCTTCCTAAAATGTGTACTTTCCCAACAAACGAGTGGCGATATCTGCTGGAAGTCTTATTACCAAAAAAACTCCTCCGCCCTAAAAAAAAAAAAAAAAAAAAAAAAAAAAAATGCAGCGAGGCACACCGCAAGCAGCAAATGCTTTGCTGGTTTTCTGTCTTTTCCGACTACAAAAATCAAATTTATTTAAAAACGCAAAGGATACACACGAAACGTCCAAGGGCCTTCACAAGGCGCTTGGGGTTAACTATTTATTCCGGCAGTTTGTTGTTCCCAATGGTCGAAGCTTAGGTTTGACCTTGCTTGACGCTTGCTTTTTGTATTGCATTTTTTTTTTTTTTGCGTATAAGCCTGTTAGGGCCTTACGCGGGTTCGCAGTATCCCGCTCATTTTATTTATGAACAACTGACTCCCTGACTTGCTCGGTATAGCTGAACGTAAAAAATAAATAAATAAATAAGTAATTAAAATATAAAGAACCTGGCCCATTCCATTCCCATTCTATTTCGGGCAAAAGGCATTCAATTCCATTCCCATTCCATTCCTCTGAATGTTGCCGCCATTCCATTCCCATTCCATTCCGGGGTCGCGAAAATGCGGAATGATTCCGGAATCATTCCAACTCCGGAGTGGCAACTCCGCAACACTGGTCTATTCTGGCAGTTAGTTTCGTTGAGTGCGCTTCTCACCGCGCACTGGTGTACAGCAGAGAAGCGGCAAGCGCAGTGTAGGCATCGCGATTTTGTGTGTCTTGCTTCGCGGCAGCGCACCCGCATGCTGAGGGGCAAACACTCCTCCAGAACGAGACGTGGCGCAATTTCTAAGATAAAACTTCGGCTTGTGTACATCTTTCCGATGTATACAAATCCACAGCCCAGCCTGCGATCTTCACAGCCTTGCACGCACGGGCTCGCGTCTTTGGAAAGCGAGGCAAACACGCGCCATACGCACAAACTCCGAAGGGGGCGCCTGCCTGAAGCTCCGTATTGGAACGGTCTGGACGCCATATTTGAGTGCGCTATTTTTAGCGGATGCTCGGAACGAGCTCGCATTAATTAGGCTGCTAAGACCGGCAACCTTGATGATTTTGAATACACGGATAGAGAAAGAGTTGCGGTAACTAAGAGGAGATTGAAAGACTGGTGGAAAAAATCTAGGGAGGGGTAAAAGCACAGAAAAAAATAAGCAATGGAAACGCTTTAAAAGGGGGGGGGGGGGGCGTTAGAACAAATTTTATACAAGTTTTAAAATAGAAGGGATGACGAAATGTTAGGCTAGGTGGCGCAAGCTGCCGCCCGTTACAAAGGGTGTAGCCATCCATCCCTCCATCCAACGTGGCAAAAGAATTGTGGATGCTCATCGTGGGCATGCCCTCAGCAGTCGTGCAAACAGCTATGGCCGCCAGTGAATACTCCCTGTACAGCTTTTCCACAAGGGCGCAGCCAGGGATGGGCAAAATACATGCAAATATGTATCGAAATACAAATACAAAATACTTTGTCAAAAATGTATTTAATTACAAATCTAATTACACATCCAAAAAAGCATTTAAGTACAAGATACAAATGCAACCAAATGTATTTGGTCTCCTCCAAATACTTTTCCACATACATTCTTCAATATTTGCGTCAGCGACTTCAGGGCACCTCCAACGGGTTTCTGGGTATCTCATTTTAATTTTGCATCGCACACTCGGGAGTTAGTATGCGAGGCTCTGGTAACGTAATAGAAATATAATCACAAAACAAAAAAATGTAATCAGCTTGGATGTAATAGGTGAAAAAAGTACAGAGCTTCAAGCAGCTTTTTTTGTCGATTATATTTTGGTATAGACCAACAAAGAACCGAGACGACCAAGACGCGTAGCACTAGCTAGAGAATTTTTTATTGTGGCAACTCGCAACTCACACCAGTTACGAAAATCTGGATGACCCGCGCATTTCGAATGTTCCAGGCAAAAATATGGATGGAAATCATGCTGGAAAGCATCACTAGTTGTCACAGGCACTTACTTAGCCAGTCTGCATGTGAACGTCGATTTCGTCACTATTCTTGCCCTGGACTTGCACCGTAATCACAAAGTCACTAAACGCTTGTGCTTGATTGAGAGACACTGCATTCAGCGCAGCACGTAGTTTTCTTCCTGTTCTGGACAGTGACAATAAATTTGATGGATGTATTTTCGCCCACAAAATTCTATTTAATTACAATTGTATTTGAAATACCCACGTTTTAGTATTTAAATACACACGTCAAATGCATTACACAATTTGTAATTAAATACAAATGCAAAATACACAAAGTATTTGAAATACGTATTTCAAATACTTGTATTTGAAATACTGCCCATCCCTGGGCGCAGCCATCTTGAATGTAGTCCCTTCTGGTATGCGGTAAAACATCGTTTTGATCTCTCTACGCCGCTGGAAGGTGTTTACGAAAAATGCGTGATTGTCACACATTCTTGTTTTGCCTCACCTATATTTTCTCGCATGTTCCAGGTTGAAATCATTATTATTTTTTCGACCCGCAAACCAGATACGGAACTCACGTGACTGAGAACGAAAGGAAACAGAAAACGTCTGTACGATAAACTGCAATATCCTTGCGGCATCTTTTTTTCTTTTTCACTTGGAGATTTTGCAAAGGATCTTCGGAATTGCAGGAGGATTGATATGGACTCTTCCGTATGTTTATTTTTTATGCTTTGGTTTTGTCTGATTAAGAATTGCACTTTTATTACAACCTCTACAAGTCGAAGAAGACATAGATGTAGATGCTTAATACTATTGTATTTTAACGTTATTTCAGTGGGACTTCGTACCTAAAATAACCATTAACGGCAGTTTGCCCTGTCCGTCATCAATCATCTTGTTACCGCATCTGGTGTTTCTACACGCAACTAATCATCTCCAGTTCTGCGTTTGAGGGAATCGCTCCTGCTGCGCAGTCGATGCTAACAAAAGGGTACCCATAACCGAGACGGCAAAGGAGACATCGCCTTTTCGTTGGACAGCAGCCAACGCATGAATCTTAATAAAATATTTGCAGTGGTACGAATAATAATAATAATAATAATAATAAAAAGAAGTGTGCGCTCGTGCTCCAAAATCTTTTTTTTTTTTTTTGCTGCTCTAAAATTGACTTTTAGACTGCTCCGCGAGCTGTTCCAAAGCGACTCGTATCCGTATCGGATGTGCAAAAACGGTTTGCTAAAACCCTCTACCGTCTGCAGACTGTCTTTTCTATGATATACGAGCAGCAGTGTGTCCGTGGCTTTTGGGATATATACCAAAGAAACAAGGATTTTTTTTTTTCGTTTTCCTTTTTAGGGTATTGACCGGATAGATTTCCTGCCTACGAACGTAACGACCTCCCATATCCAGCGGGCAATCGGACATGAATCGGATGGTGAAGGAGAGATAGAGAGAGAGAGAGAGAGAGGGGGGGGGGGGGCGGGGGACGGGGTATAGGGGCGCTAAAACGGCGGTACTTTGCATCCCCGACGGACGTTGACCCCCCTCCCGGGGAAAGCAGCTTCCGCGCTGCATTCGACTCTTTCGCTCGACGCCGCGTTGTCTCTCCGCGTCGTCGGCGTGCACAGCCCTGTCGGTCTCGGTCACGGGCCGGCCACCGCCGCCGTACGTCAGGTTTCGGCGCTCGTTTTCGGGGAACCCCCCTGGTATATATTAACGAAGGTCGTTTATAGGGTCGGGTTTGCTTTCGCTCGCTCCCGCCTCGGCGGCGGTTCTCCGGCGGCTTTCTTTCTGCTTCTTCTCGTGCTTTCAAGACGCGCTCTCACCGCGATTGCATCATAGAAAAAAAAAAAAAAAAGACTAGTCTGACGCGTATTTCTTCCTTGTATGACAGTCACATTGGTGATACTAGAACTCTTTGGACACTTGTTCGAAGCACACTAATGTACCAAGCAGACGCTCTTCGAGCATCTACGAGGCCTGTCCGAAGCTAATTCTGTCATTAAAGACTTATAGCGAACCGTTACTGTGTTCCGCTTACCGCACTACAGGAGCTTTTGAAACATGCTTCTAAGCGCGCCCGGGTGATACCGTGACCGCGGGGCCAGGGCTTAAAAGCGTGTTTGGAAGGTTTCCGGTATAGCCCTGTGTACGCGGAACGCGGTAACGGTTTGCTAAAAGTTTCCATTATGTCTGTAGCAAACACCGTGCACTTCAAGAAGAAGAAAAAAGTACATTTTTGCACCCCTTGTCACATATAATGCACCCCCAAATTTCAGTTGGACGTGCAGTGCACTAAACGTTGAACCGACGGTGTCGATTTTCACGAACGGCTTGATAGTCGAGTTCTACGACCTGTGAAAATAGCTAATGTATGTACGTGTGACTGCCTGGGGAAAACGTAATTGGAGTTTTCTTGGCCCTACCGCGAAACCTCAGTGTTTATTTTTCTGTAGTCCTTGGATACCTACTTACCTGTTTAATAAGTTATATCGCACCCTATTATCGAGCCCTCGTAAAAGTTGGGGCCGTCATTTCGACGTCAGTGCGCTGTGTATACGTCGAACTGAAGTTTTGGAGTGTATTCTATGTCACAAAGGGTGTAGGGTGCACACCCTTTTTTCTTAGACTGTCTCTTTTGTATTATGTGTGGCCACTATGGGGACTGCGGTTTTATACCTTGTTTCTGCTTGCGATGTACCGCCGCGGACGTTGCGAGCCGCCAGAGGCAACCCGCCAGAGCCAATCCGCGGCTCGGAACGTGCCATGTAACCTCTTGTTTGGACGAGCCCGATCATAGCCTCCTCCATACTGACAAAGCCTGGCAGATCGCCACGAGAAGCGGCCGCCGAAATTGAAAAGGTAGAGCAGCAGACAACGGATGAGAGGAGAGCCACGTGACGGGCACCCCGCTGCGGCGAGACGCCGAAACACACTTTTCCCGAGCGAACACGTGTGTTTCGGGTCCTCACCGCTGCAAAAACTGTACGCTGACGTCCAGGTTCCCCGAGAAATGGCTCTTTGATGCTCTGTGCTCCCAGATCCTCGCGCTCCAAATCTGCGACCGGGACCGCTTTGGCTCCGTCGTTGAACTGCCATCCGCTTTGTGATCATATAGAGAAGGCTATGCCTCTACTCGCTGTTCGAACGCGAACGCCGACGGCGGCGTTCTACATCTCCTCAGTTTCTATATCCTGGACAAAAAGCTTCTTTTCGCGAAACTTCGCTTCCAGCACGTTCCTTTAAAAAAAAAAAAAAAAGAAAAAAAACGTGTAAGTTTTGTTATGCAGAACTTCTAACTGTGCAAGAAAAAAGAAAACTGGAAGCCGAATTTTTTTCGCATTTATAGTAACTTGAACGGAGTTAACCTTTGACTTTTCCTAGATGGGTACGCTGCTGCGTCTGACCTCATGAGCGAACGTTCAAATCGACGCGGTGCATTACGCGCTTGTTGACCGACGTTGCTGTTATTGACGGGCTGGATGGCTTTTCGCTCGTGTGCCTGTTTTCTAAGGAAGGCCCCGGCCGCGTTTGGGCCGTTGACATGCATGTGCTGTTTGGCGGCTGAAATGTGGTTGCTTGTTTTTGTTTTTCTTTGTTTCTGTCGTTCTGAAAGCTCCTTTCACAATAGCGAGGAAGGAGTGCTGAGAATAACCCTGTGGCCCCGTCGTGACTTAAGCGATTGCTCGGATTGATTGTTCTGCGGACGTACCTCGAAGCTCGATGACCTCTCTTCAGTCGTCGCCCCTTTTTTTCTTTTACCTTGACTACGCTGCCTAGCCAGAACGCGTCTTCGACTTGTGTATTTGGCGCCCTATCCCGCCTCCGCGTCAAAAGCGGTCTCGAAATAGAACAAAAAAAAAGTGACGTCACCGAAGTTTGCATGTTATTTCAGACGTCGCTAACCTAGCAATCAATGCTACCAATCCCGAAAAAAAAAAAAAAAAAGTACGACCGAACGCGAGTGTCGCTGTCGTCGCGGAGTCACAACTCCTGACTGGTCAAGCTTCCGCGAGCTGTTTCAAGCTGGAGAGTGACCTGCAGCGGAACAGGCGTCTGCCACATACACCTACCGCCGCTGTGACGCCGCCGGGATCGAGGCCGGCGGCGACATGCCTCTACTATGACATCATCAGGCGGAAATCGAGAGAGTAATTTTTTAGGACGCAGCAAACGCATCAGTTGCAGATGCGTACCAGATGCGACTCCACGAGCTGATAGGGTCTCTTAAACAGCGTCAAAAGCGCGAGTCCACTGGGCTTTCGCTGTACATGACTGGTTCAGCGACGATAGAACACAGATAGAATGACGAACACCATGTTGGTGTGGTTTTGACGCTGTCTGGTTGGTTCGAACGGCTCGTAGTGTCGGCAGCGTCCGGACTTTAGGTAAAACAAACTATAGAATAATAAAAAAAAAAAAAAAAAAAGATGCTCTAGATTTTTGACGTTATCACCGTGAGCGGAGACACAGGCACGAGCGCTGTGTCAGCATTTGGGTAGGCTTCGTGTTTCGTCAGTGTGATCGAAGGGTGCTCACTGCCGAGCTAGGGGCCAATACATGGCTGGCACTGACGTCGAATCCGCGGACATTCTGATGGCCTCGTTGCTCAGCGCGTATACACATAGCAACGGCGACCACCGGCGCGGCGTGATGACCGTCACGTGCAAGCCACGCATATTCCGGCGTTGGCACCATCCTATACATAAACACGACGAGATACAGCCTCGGTGAACACGGACGACGGACGAGAGACTGAACCCGACAGGACAACGGCTGACTTAGCCGCAACTGAGGTTTATTTCATGAAGAGGAAACAAAGGAAACAGTTTTTTTCTTTGTTTCCTTTTTATAGGATAAACTGGAGTTGAGAGTCAGCCGTTGTCCTGTCGGGTTCAGTCTCTTGTCCGTCGTCCGTGTTCACCGAGGCCGTGTATCTCATCGTGTTTAACCGCTACCGCCTGGCCTAATTTACGACCCTAGTTCATCATATACACAGCTTGCGCCGACGTCCTTCGGTCAGACATAATGGGAGAAAGAGCGCGTGAAAGCGAAAGCGTTGCTTCTGTCGCGTTAACGAGACGCCTTTGGCCACCAGAAAGAGGGGCAGACTGACGTCACGTGCGAGCCACGTATAACTCTGTTTCACACATTTGGCTCCACCCGATGGGAGCCAAATGAAGCAGCGCCGAAGGTCTGTCGTCACGACACTTGGGGCCTTTGTTGCGTTTGCTTTCCCCGGCTAAAGCCAGTGATGCACATTGAATGCGCCATGATCCTGTTTTTTTTTTTTTTTTTTCTTTTTGTGCGTGGTTGGTTTTGCCAGCGGACAAGAACAACTAGCGCCGTGACGATGTCCGCAATTTTTGATGCTGCTTGATCGGCACCATCGGGTCGTTGAAATAAATCGTGGTTAAAGTCGTGATTGAAATAAGACCAGTTTTAGTGCCGTAGGGACTGGACGCACCGCTAAGCACGTCCAGTCTCAAGAATAGAAAAAGAGAAAAAGACGCCCGTGATCTATACGCTCACGCACTCACGAGGATCAGTTCTTTACGAGACACCACCAAACTAGAACGTTGTTTGGAACGCCCGTCTCCTGCCTGTTTCTTCCACCACATCTGGTGAAACACCACATTCGATGTGGAGACTGGATGCACCGATATTATAAGCGCGTCCAGCCTCAACACTACGATGACTGAAACCGAACTTTTCCCGCAAAAATAATAATTCCGAAAAATCGATTTTATGTACCGTTTAACTATCATTTAATTCTATTTTTTTTTAAAATCCGTATCTGTCTTGGAGCTGAATAGAAAAAATCCTTTGTCAAGAAAGATTTATATCGGGCTGAGCGTGATAAAAAAAGCAGTGCCCTTCTGGGCAAATCGGAGCCTGGAGCTTTCCTTCTACCTTCCATTTTGTTGGTCAGTTACACGTTACGTCCTATCTCGAGCAAATCAAAACCCAAAAGAAAGGAACAAGAATTAGAAGGGGAACACAAAAGTGTTATTGCAACCACATCAGAACGCGAAAACAAAATCTTTTTGCTAACAAAAAAAAAAAAAAGAAAAAAAAAGAAAATCAAGCTGTTTTTTGGTGTATTATTTCAAGAGAAAGAAGAAGAGAAAAAAAAAAAACGGGGGGAGGGGGGGGGGGGTGTTACCCCAATAGGAGGTTGTTAGTTAAAACGTACTTTACAGTAATTCTTCCGTCCGCATTGTTATTACTGACCGAACGGATTGATCAATCAATCTGCCCTGTTTGAAAATACACGTAGTAATAAGGAGTAACACAGTGATATAAGTCGAGTTAATCTTATTTAAATAAAATTAAAAAAAAATTTACTTTTTTTTTACTTTGATAAAAAGCAATGAAAGCCGATACAAAGGTTCGATGCCAACATGTTCTCTCGTTACTTAAAGAAGGCTGGAAAAAGGCAGAACCTTTTTTACTGATGAGCACCAAAGTGTCGGCGCACGCAAGCAAATCGTGGGTACTCTGAGCGGCGTACACGAGATGGACGGGAGGCGGAAACATGCCGGTGCCAACAATGTTGGCAGAAAGGAAGGAAGAAGGAAGGAATGAATAAAGTCGACCCCGCGCAACCAAACTGGGACAGTCTTCCCCGTGCCATATCAAACAGTTAGCTCGTCCGCTGCCGTCTAACACCCATATAATCTCTTCCACGCAATCCCGCGCAAGGTCCCCAAGTTACGACTTGTTGCACGCACTCTGTGCTCATCGTGTTTTCTTGCTGTTGATTCTTTTTTTACTTTCTTTCTCTATTGTCAGGGCAGACCTCGCGCATGCGCAGCACGCGTACGAGGGCGTCTCAGTTTCGTGCTCATTACGCTACGGCGAGGCTGGAGAGTTGAGATCACGAAGCAGGTAGCCGTGAATTGCGTTGCTGTGACCACGCCCACTGCGTTGCCACGCTTTTTTTTTTTTTTTTTGTGCTTGTGTTTTTTTTTTACTTTTTCGACATGGAGCCTTCGATTGTATTTTATATAGAGTGATGGTCTTCGCACCTGGGTCACGGTGTCGAAAATGACAGTGTTGATGTTCCTGTAATTAACAGTATTATATTTCAATTATATGATTTTACTTTTGAATAACTGTGTCGTTTAAGAGTATGTTTATTTGTTTATTGACGAAGTATTCGAACTGCTACGTGCCTATCCGGTTGTACATCATAATACACACAGAAGCACGACAGACATTCCAACATATGCATACAAATACTGCACAAAGTAAAAAAAAAATCCACATATCCTATGAAAGTGACGTCAATAGACATTTGGAAGGCAATACTGGCGAGCGTGCTTCTTTCGCTAAGTACACGTCATTGGCGACGAGATGTTTCGGAGGCGCCCTCCTACGGTTCTTATCCCTGACGTCACGACCGAAATTATTAGTAGCGAGCGGCAAGTTCGACGGGTGCGTAAAAAGTGCGGTCACCTCTAAGCTGAGACTGCGATGGAAGCTACGTCTTCGTTGGACGAGTCGTACGTCTCTCTTTCGACACGTCATCGCGCTCTCGCCCGTACCCACGCGCAGAGAGCCGGGTCACGTGATCAAAGGGAGGCGGCTGATTGGTCCGGCGGGCACGTAGCTCCTCCCACAGCAGGTTCGACTTGAGGGTGAACGGAATATTCTCATCACGTTCCTGAATAAAACACCGTCATTCTTGGAAATCTAATTTTTGCTCTAATTTCTGTGGATGACAGTGGAAATGATCCTACTAATGAGGTCACACCGAGCGTCTGGCCAGTCGTGGAAGGCCCATTATAGAGACGGGTTTGGTCGCGTACGTCAGTAATACTAAGAAAAAAAAATCGATAAAAAAATCTCTTAGAGGGGTTATTTGATTAGTGCGATGGTTTCACCGTTCATGCTTTCAAAACGAACTCGCTTTCGTCAAATGTGTTCGCAACCTGCGAACTGAACAAAACGTGGGTGCCTCAGGATGGCAGTTGACGACACAGCTGACGTCACGAGTCATTCCAGCCAATCCAGCGCTGTGACCGCGTCACGTGACTGTGCACCTCGTGCGGTATATAATGTACTGAAATTTGAATCATATTACACCATACATTGCACTACTCGCCACCCTTTTCAGTAGTAGTTGCAACATAGCAAACGGAACAAAACGCCAATTAGACGCAATACTAGTTAGGCAGTAACTATAGTTCAGCGTTTATACAGCTTTATATGTGGACTGAAATAAACGTTTATTTCATTCCGATCCATACAAATTTATCGATGACATTTGTCCTATGACAGCACTTGTCTCGCTCGTGGTTTAATTCCGGGTGAGTTTGACGGCGGCGAAGATAGTGCCCGCGACAGATCCACAGAAAGGTCCACTTTTGATCGTTCGTTCGATGAATAAATTTGTCGTATTATCGATGAATCGGTAGGTGATTGATTAATTTCATAGCCCCGGTAATCTGGTTAAATTCTACCTTGTCGATGCGAGCCGATTTATAAATCGGCTCGCATCGACAAGGTAGAATTACGCGCAAAATGTGGCGGATTCCACCGCCTCCTCCGCTGGGGTCGTTTCGGGGGCGTTGTCGTCTCGTCCCGGCATTTGGCGTGCCGGCAGGAATCCTCGCCCACTCGCCGAAGGTTGGCGTTGAATAAGGCAACGCTGGCGACCTCCAAAAGCTGCTTGCGTAAACCGCCTTTCGAGCTCTTTTTCTCACTTCTTCGCTCAGATGATCGGGCCACCCTGCACGGACAGGTACACAGCGCGACGCTGTTAACGCAAACAAACCATCGCCGTTCCTTTTTTTTTTTTTTTTTTTCCTTTTTTTAGAATTATTTTGGAGTTTGGGTGCTAACCGAAGAGGAAAATCTTGATGCCCGTCACCTTTCCGAAGTTAGATGCGAAAAACCACCATAAGTCGCCCTCGCACTCGTAATGTCGCGTTGTGTACATGGTGCTAAAACGAAATTAATTGAGTGTCAAAATATCGCAGTACTCCTTCAATCATTAGGTGCACTACTCGTATAACCGTGCACCGTAGGGAGCGTGTCATCTCTCTCGCGTTACTTGAGAGTTTCAGCAGGTCGTTCCGATGACTCCGATAACGGTACCCGATACCCCTCCGACGCCCTTGCGCTTGCATCGTATACCGTTATCGGAGATATCTACTAAAACGCTCTACTTTGAGGTCGGAAAACGTTTGGTAGGAAACGCTTCCCCGACAGGGTGCTCACTCAGTGTTTCCGATGGTGTCCGTGAATGACATCACTAATAAAGGTTTTTAGGGAACCGTTTTCGCACTTCCGATACGGTATACGACGGGCCCTTCGGTACGAACTGCGCATGCGCTACTGCAGAAAACTCGCACATGCGCGATGCGTACCGGAGGGCCTACCGCACCATATCGGACGTGCAAAAACGGTTCCCTAAAATTCCCTATTAACTGAACACACAGTAGAAATAACTATCTTACGCTGTATATAGTTGTGGAAATCGTTGCTCTTCTTTTTTCACGAACTGGCAGTGGCATTGAATACCTTGTAAAACCTCTTGTTGTCCTCTGCCACGACGACTCCCATATAATGAAAGTTGCATGACTTAAAATCTGCCAAAAAAACAATAAAGCACTGTAGTCCCGTTACCACCGCGATGTGCAGTCCTAGACGCGTGTTTATATTACGAAACCGACCAACCTCAAGCCCGTGCAGAAGACGAGAGAAGGTATCATCGGCAGGCGTGCACTCGGCACTTACCTCACGAGCACTAACTGCAGTGATCTAAGTGCCGCGCGTTTTGCCCCAATTTGCGCCATGAACGAAAGTATGCTACATCTTGTGCCGAAGAGCCATTTTCACTTAGAAACGCGCCATACCTGCGCCAGAATGAGCAAGAACGAAAACTATTTTATTACATGTCGGCTCTAATATTCAGAAATGTAGTAGGAAATATATAAATGCTACAAATATCTATTTCACGGCGCCTCCTGGCCATATAGTTTCTTTCATCTTAGGTCAGAACACAGTCGAATGCTCGAACGTATACAACCTCGAAACAGACATACTAAAACCCCAAGTCACTTTGCATTTGCTACACTTCGTCGGTTTAGCCCATGAAAGAGCGCGTACAGGGAGATGAATGCCACGATGTCGCGCTTTGATGTAGTTTGAATGGTCCCGTTGGCTCGTAGAGTCGGCTGTACCGTCGGCTTCAGGTGAAACTTTGTCGTCAATCGCTCTGGCCGGTTGATGCGCTGGTCGCTTGATTGTGGACATCGTCTACATTTCCCGACGATGTCTGCGGTGTCCGGAAATGAAATTCGCGAGAAAACTTTGCAAAATAGTGGGATGGTGGTATGCTGTGATAAGACAGAAACGGGATCTTCTACTCCTGATGCGATCACTTGATTATCATGTCTGCCACCTGCCTTCGTGCCGCCGTTTCATAGTACTGTGGCACTTGCGCAGGTCGCGTCAATCTGCACTGCCTCTCACCAGCGTGCAGGCGTCGGGTTTCACCGCTTTGCACCGGAGCGCTAGGAGCAGCGGCTGACCTGGGGGAGGGTTAGCGCGATTGGCACGGAATTTAGGCATAGGATTATTACAGATCGGCATTCTTTTGTCTTGATGGCGAATTGATCCAGAATTTAAAAAAAAAAAAGCAGAGGAAAAAAAAAGTCTATATTTGAAGAAATCTGGTACTACTCTGGTTCCCGTGCAGCTGTTGATCGAAAGAGCAGCTTTCCAGACTTAACTCTGGTTCCAACTCCGCTAAAGATCAGCGTCACGTTTAAAGCACCATGTCTAGGCTTCTATAATAATTGTGGGCGATTGTTCTTGTAGTTTATGATATTGGTGTCTTGAGTTTGATTGGTTCATAAAACTTGGGGGGGGGGGGCGGTTTTATTGACAGACGTGTAGCGGATATGCTGGTTCTTCATGGTATTTTGCAGAAATATATTTCTGCGAAATTCAGCACACGCAGGAAACTTCAGCACTTGGGCTTTGTTATCTAGGAGGTGTTGGCCGGGTTTGGGGGGGGGGGGGGGGGGGGTATGTGGGGAGTGTTGGCGATTTTCTTTCTCGAAGGCGACGAATATAAGCTCACACTGGTAGAGTAAAACTTTTTGCTTAATAGTGATAATTAGAGATTGTTTAATTTGCAGTTCTCATAAACGAAATAGATAAAATAGTGCCGTGGACGGCCACGTTTCCCCGGCCGACAGTCGAGCGCGCGCTCTCGGGAAGTGGCCGCGCCGCGCTGAGCTCGGCCGTGCAGCCTCCCCGGGCTTTGCCCGAGCGGGCTCTGCCGCAAGGCCAGCACCGCCGCACCGCTCTGCCGCCAGGCCAGGCCACTGCGTGCGCTGCGCCGCCATGGAGAGAGCTTCTCTGGTGTTTCTTTTTTTTAGCTATGCCGCACGAGAGCCAATGGGAGCCTCGTTCCTTGATGACGCCCGCCCGCCAATGGGAGCATAATCCATCAGAAAGCGGCTTCACTTGAGAAAGGGGATTTTAGGTGCCGTTATGCCAACGTTTGGCGTGGTTTCAAAGCTGGTGACGTTGGTTCGCTCCGTGCGACAGTTAATGACTTCGCATTAATACACATCCGGGCGTCGTATGAAGCCCCCACACCCGGTCACACGCTCCTAGTCTCGCACACCGACTGCCGCCTACTTGGCTTGGCCCTTGTCTTCTGCGCTGCTCGGCTGCCATCCGATGCCGCAGATGACCCGGTGCCTGCCAGCCGCGACTGCACGGGGCCATGCGGAATTGGAATCCGGGTGCCGGAATTCTCTCGGTGTGCTCGGGTCGTATCAACACCAGCCCGAGAACCACAAACTTCGTACTCAGCTCGCTCGCTCGTACATTTGGGAGCACACTTAAACAAACAAACACAAAATTACCAAAACATAGGGCACTCGCTTACAGTAGGAGCCAGGGCCGTAGCCAGGGGGGGGGCGGGATTAGGGGGTTCTGACCCCCCCCCCCCCCCCCCCCCCCCGAAATTATTTTCTGGGTACGGCCCTGGTAGGAGCAATAGCAGCTTTTAGAGCTTTTAGAGCTTTTCTAACTTCTAGAGGTTTTCTAACTTGGTGCCTTTTCGTTCAGCGCAGGGGAGGATGGAGGAGGAGCAAGACGCCGGCGTGGCCCAGCTGCGCGAGGTGTTCGACGACTGCGACGTGGAGCGCACCGGACGCCTTGGGGCCCGGGGCCTGGAGCTGCTCTGCCAGCGGCTGCAGCTCTCGCACCGCTCGCCCATGCTGGTGCGCCACCTGCTCGGAGCGCCCGGCGGCGGGAGGGACGCCGCCCACTCCGGCACGGTGGGTCCCGGATGCCAGGGGTTACGTTATGCTTCCCGGGACCTCTGCAACTGTATGGATTCTGCTTGCAGAGCCAGAGGATCGCGTTCCTTTTCCTTTCGCCGCCAACTTTTCGCTTAATAGTGATACGTAGGGATGGTTCAATTTGCACTTCTCATAAACGAAATAGATAAAATAGTGGCGTCTATTATTCCCCCCTACTACATCAGACTCTTCTCACTCCGCCAACCTATTCGTTTTCTAGACTAGATCATCCTAAAAAAATAGCCCGGCCGCGATGTTTTTCCACAGCACATCAAAGCGCCCTTCTCCCCGACGCAATTGTGGACTGGAATGGCCTTCCCGGTGACATCGCAGCCATCGAGGACACCGCCGCATTTCGCGAAGTGATTCAGCAATATTGTAATACCCACTCCCCTCTCTAACGCCTCACGGCCTTGAGGGTATTGTAACTAAATAAATGAATAAATAAACTCCGTATTGGCGGAGAAGCGGTCACGTGCGCTGAGCTGGATCCAAACTTCGTGCGGGAAGCGACCTTGCAGGTGCCGAATTTCGGGTGGAGCGTGTTTCTCGCTTTGCCTTTTGCGAAATATACATCCTACAGTAAAATCGAACAAACTGGAAGGCTCCTTGACCGTTGAACATCATGTCTAGCCACCAGGCACTGTATAATCGCTTTTTCTTGTTGTTTTATAACGCAAGCGATGTTCTGAAGCGTCCGTTTCTGAAGTCTGGGAAGCAGACGACACGGAGGGCAATCGCGATGCTTCACGCCCGCGCCAGCCCGCCAACTGTGCCTCCGTGTCTGTCGCCTGCAGAAGCGATGGTCGGTTCCCGCACTGCGGCTTTGGATCCAACATGGCCTCCCTGAGAGCACCATTGCGACACTCTGCTCCGCAAGTGGAACGTGGAAACAATAGCACCTTGGTGTCGCCGCGTGGTAATGTCGCACACGTTGTGAGACGCTGCAAGATGTTCTGTCGACGATGCTGGCACGAGCTAGGTGGCGCCGCTGGAATCCACTAGTGGTGACTTCTGGGGGAAGGTTGGATAGATATGTGGATGGATGGATGGAGGGATGGATGATGCAGGCCTTGTCTCCTAGGTGGTACTGCTGGGATGTCGCAAACTTTCGTTGAACCTTGAGGTTCGACTGCTTCGGCAAACTTCCAAACTTTAGGAGTCCTGGCATCCTATATAGGGGGTCAAGCCTGCGGTTTCGGCGCAAGAACGATAGGCAGCTAGGTTGCGGTAGAAAAAGGATGAGTGGCAGGAGAAAAGGAAGGCATCTTGTAGGAAGCGCCACACAGGTGTTGTAAGGCGAATTGCTCCTCCTTTTTGTATTTTACGGGAGGAACGAAAAAATAAATACGACCAGTGGCTTATTCTCCTCTCCTAGCGAGGGTATTTGGATGCGCTGAGGGACTAGGAAAGGATGGTGCATCGTAAATGGGGATAGGTTGCAACAAAAAATAGAGAAATGTCTCATTTTCTAATGTTTTTATGTAAAGAAGCATACAAGAAATAGAGGAGTGTTCTTGAACTTGCCTGCATATCACTGAGAGCGCCACCGCCCTCCTACCATGCTCTTTCTGTCAAGTTCTGTTGTTCTGCCTCTCCCAGCTTTGGCAGCAGGTACTGGCGTCGAAGGCTCAAGCTTTCCCCGTGCGCCTTCATGTTGAATCGCGGAACTTCCGGTCGGCGGGAAGACATAATTCTTTGCTCTCGCCACACCATGGGAGACGCTCACGTTTTAATTGCGACTGTCTATCATTATTCTGTTGCCTTTTTTATATTCTTTTTCTTGTTCCAAATTGTAACAACCTGCTTTTTTTTTCCCATCCCGCATACGGCACTTGTCAGAAACGTGGCTGGGGACCAGGGTAAACGAACAAACATTTTTTTTTAGGCTGTGGTAGAGTTCAACCAAGTACAACTTATGATCGGAGTTGTCCAGCTTCTACTCAATGGGATGCCTGCAGCAGTATCCTTCTAACTCAAAAGAGCAGGTGCTCCTTTTTCATGAGCTTAGTGCCTGCTCATGCTCAGAGTAGTTGCTGATATGCCGAGGAAAAAGCGAGCAAATCATCTTTTGTTTTACCGTATCTCAGTGCCGTCAAAGATGACACAGAAGCACATAAACACAGACTAAAAGTTCAAGGTCATGGGTCACTCTCTACATTCGACTGGACTAGCTGTTGATAGCACATTCATAGAAATGTGACAAACGCCATGATGCTGTTCTCACGGCACTGTTTCATTGGCCCCATTGGCTATTGTGTTGACTATTCTCTGACTTCTCGTGATACAAAAGTATTGGTGTTCTACGACAGGTAAAGAGTTGTTGAGTTCATTCAACAAGTGGTTGAAGAACAGGTATGAGTGGTAAGAGATAATTTGCCAACATGGAAGTAATCAAAAACAAATTGCCTAATGGTATTAAACTTTTTGGCAAAAAAAAAATGTGCAGCATGTGCTGCTACAAAAATGTACAGGTTTTTTTTCGTTGCAAAAATAAACTATGCGTCACTGAATACTCCATCATCTGCCCAAACGTAGCGCTAGTGGTCTGAACAAGATGCCAGGGTTTCACAACTAACCATTATCTCATTAAAAAGTTGTGTGATTTTCTGAAAAATTTCAATTAGAAAATGGGGCTCTTTTTTGGCCGTTTTCGGTAACTGGCACCAGTCAGCTTCATGTATTTGAGAACTCCGTCGGCCATTATTTTCCCAGCGAAAATTTCAGAAAATCGCTTATATTTTTTGAATAAGATAATGGTTAGCTCTGAAACTTTAGCAACTCGTTCGCACCGCTAGGGCTACATTTGGTCGAAGAATGAGCGTTGGGCAATGCATAATTCATTTTTGCAATAAAAAAAAAAAGAACTGTCAATTTTTTTAGGACATTCTGCACAACTTTTTGATTATTCTGGGGGCTGGGACCCACGACCTTTCAGGCTGTGAATTGGTGAATAAACAACATAACTTATAATGACAGTATCAGTCTAAAACTTTCGAGCAAACTATTTTCCTTTATGTAGTGTCTTTGCATTTGCCCGTTCAAAATCTCATCACATATGGAAATCTCCCTGACAATTAAACTGAACTCTCTTTACGTTAGTCTTCTTTCGCACGACTCTCTAGAATTTTAATAATGTTATTTGGTGCCAGAATGTTGTGTTCAATGAGGGCAGTATCCGACAAAGTCTGTTGTTGCATTCTTTTTAAAGGTGAGCTTTGACGAGTTCAAGGACGGCTTCATCTCGTTGTTGACGCAAGCCGAGGAAGAGGCCCTCTCAAACCTTTCGGCCCCCACGACGTATGTTGCGGTGGACGTCGATGATGAGATGAATGGCAATAGCCCGGACGTTGCCCGGAAAGGTGGGTGTTTACTTCTTTTGCTTCTCTAAGCTCATTGCTAATTGTGCAACCACATTCTCACGGATATGTCTCTAACACGCCCGCACATGACGCCGTCGCTTTTGCAGTGTGTTCTGCCGCTTGCCTCCGAAAAGTTCCGCCACCGAGGACGTGCCGACCAAATGTGCCGCGTAAACGGCACCAAGCTTTCTGTGAGCCTTTTCCTGTACTGCCGTAGCAATGTTTTGATTTAATATTATAGTGTGGAGTACTAAAGGACATGTTAAGTGACACAATAATATTGTTAGTAATATGTAGCATGAGTAGGATCAAATGAGGCACACTACTGTAGCAAAAAACTAGTTGTAGGCTGTCCAGTAGTGCAGGTGTCCTTTTCTCTTCACAGAAAATGCACGTGACTTCAATTTGCATCAGTATTTTTAGTTTGCAATGCTTTTAATGATACCCTTGATTATAGGCTTGTTTTTCTTTAGGAGGCAGGACATGTTTTGCTGAGATTTAGCATTCAGCGAGTGAAAAATCAAAAGCTGTTCTGAGCACTGTTGAACGCAATAAAGTTACAAAAACGCTTGCAGCATTTATGAGCTTTTAATGACATCCTCATAACTCTGTGATGTTTCTTGGAGCTGCTTACTGTAACAGAATAACAGCTTTTGACCTCAATAATTCCATAAGAAGCCTTTGCTATACCAGCGCTTTGTTATATCATATATGTGGACTTCCCGTAAAATACCGAGCATGCACCGATGTCGCAGTAAGCGCTCAACCCACACTTTTGAAGTAGTTGAAATATCAGCAAAGGGCGTGTCATGCACCCACCCTAGCAAACTTCCGAGCCCACCACTATAACCAAGATGCTCCCCCACGTGAGATGCTCCTCCAAACACACTTGTGCAAAGCAGTGAAGCTATATGCGCGCACCAGTGCAGAGCAGTGAAACTCGACTCGAGAGCGCTGGTGCAAAGTGACCTTGACGAGAGCGGCGTGACTGCTTTAAAACTAAGGAACTCTGCACTCTTGAGTGTTTATCATTCCATCAGATCAAACAAGGACCAAGCAAAGGCAAGCCCTACTGTGCGCCCCTTCTGCTTTTCCATTGTCGGACCTCACAAGCGTCCATCTTTTTGTGTAATTACCTCCGACCTTTGGGTGGGTGCTTGCTTGGTGTTTTACAGTATTTTTAAAACAACCTATACCCTGTTGCAGGTTTAGAAAAGAAGAACAAGTTCCTCCCGCGACACCCTCCATCCTTTCCACTTACCCGAGCAAATGCCCGAGAGAAGGAGAGTCCCTGCTCTCCTTGTATCCTCTTTGGCATCTGCTCTGATAAGTGGAGGGTTTTGCGGCAAACCTTGTCCTGCTTTTCTTGACCTGAACAGGGCATAGTAAATTCAGTCAGAAGTTACTAACTAAGAAGATTGTTTCTTGGCAGTTAAGCCAATTTCATTAAGGTGAAGTGGGTTGCTCCAGAAGTAGTTGCTCAATAATAGCCGCTATAGCTCGACATTCTTATTTTACTCGTGCTTTGATTAAAGCAGTCTTTAATAAAAGCACGAGCCTTCAATATTTTTACAAAATAAATGCACTATAGTCTGTTCCAAGTTAAGAAAATCAGGACCAAACCATCTCACAAAGCTCTCTACTTGTCATGGTTGCTGGCTCCCTTCCCGACATTTGTCTCCTCTCCAGGGTTTGCTCTGCTCAAGTGAAATGAGTGGGCTTTGTGGGAGCAGCTTTTCCTTCTCTCCCTAGAGGCTGACAAGCAACCAGAAAGGAGGACACTCTGCCTTAATTCCTCCTTTCCATATGAGAAACAGGGAGGCCTTTCTTCTTTTCTAACCTTTCTTTGGGGAGTAACTCACAGACCCGCTCTTGTGGGGAGAGGAGAAAAAAGTGTGAGAGGGAATGGAGAAACTGAAACTAGGAACCGGTTTTCTGCCTGGGAGAAGACAATTCTGTACGTCGGCCTTTAACATGCATCAAACTAGAGGTGCACATTTATAAAAAAATTGCTGTGCCTTGTGAGACCAAATTTTTTGTGATTTATTAAAAATTGTGTGGTTTAGAATCTTTGATGCAGCGTTCATTAGACATACTCTACTAAACATCCTTAGTTTCCAAGCCAAATATGTTGAGAAAACACATTACATTCTAAATATAAAAATACAAAATTTTATGTTTCTGTCTTGTCTCAAATCGAATTAAGTCGGTTTTTGGCCAATGCTGAACGGATACCCAATACTTTGAAAAATGGAACCCCAGAAAACCAGAAGAAATTGATTTGATAGTATTATGGTTGCCGTGGCTGTAACCAAGTCATTATTTTTTAGGGTTTGAGACCTTGAAATATGATTTGTGGAAAGAGTAGGTTATGCATGCTCCACCCAAATGGGCAACCTGTGCTGAGGTGCTGAGCTCGACTGTTCATCTGTTCTGCTTCCCACAGCGAAAATGTTTTAGAGCACAGGTGTTAGGCACCTGTTTCTGCGTATGTCGGCATCGGCGTCACCGTAATTGCACGCGCTGCATTATGGGACGTCACAGACTTATGCACCAACTCAGTGCCCCACTAAATTTTACGAAGGAACTGAATTGGTGTGCAGGTCTGTGACGTCCCATAATGCAACACTGCACATTCAGCTTCCCCGCTAAATTTAGCGGTAAAATTGATGTCACGTGACCTCAACACCAATTCAGTTTCTCCGCTAAATTTAGCTTGGAATTGAATTGGTGTTGACGTCCGTGACATCAATTTTCCCACTAAATCGAGTGGAGAAGCTAAATTTGTTCTTGGGATGATGTGACACGAAGTCATGTGATGTCATTTTCCTTGCTAAATTTAGCGGGGAAACTGAATTGGTGTTGAGGTCATGTGGCATCAATTTTCCAGGTAAATTTAGCTGGCAAACTGTGGGAGGAGAGAAGGATACAGAGGAGGAGGAGGGGAGGATATGGAGGAGGAGGAGGAAAGGGGAGGAAGAGGAGAGGAAGGAGGGGGAGTAGAGGAGGATGGGCATACCCTCCCCTCCTCCTCCTCAAGAGTGGCTCTCTAATTTTGCATTACATAGGTTTTTAAATGTGTCATTTTTTTTGGCACTAAATATTATATGCCAACTTTGTTATGTGTAAGAGTTTCTTTCATATATAGATTGTCATGTTTTGCCATATGCATGCTCTTGCAGGGAACAGGCACTTTCAGTAGGCTTTCTTAAAGGCCACTGCAGCATGATGCTGACTTTTATTAAAGTGTAAAAGTGGACTTCAGTTGGTTAACAATTTAAGGTGTCAGTGTTTTCAAATTTGTAGTTAACTGGTGCAAATACTGTTCCAAATCCTGTGAAAACAGCTCCTTTGTTTATGAATGTGGTATGCCAACATCAACAAACAGCATAGTTTGCCAGCGACAGTGCCGTTAACCATGAAAGCTGCTTTGGTGTCTTATGGGTATTAAAGTATATTTTTTAAAGAGACAAAAAAGAAAGTTATCTGAGGATATCTACAGATATATTTATGGCAGGTTATGCATTATTCCATTCGTTAATTTAAAGTTTACAAATGCAATAGAAGTCGGAGACTCATTGTAGGACTATTATCTACAGTAGGCAGCTAATATCGTCTGTTTTTTGTTTCTGTAATCAGTGTATTCTTCTTGGGAATGTATTAAATTAGGATTGTGCAAATATTCTAATTTTCGAATAGTAGTTTAAATAATATGCTATTCAATATTGGCTATGAGGGGAACTGTGGCATGTTTTATTCTGGTAGTATTGGAGGGAAGGAGGAGAAATTGGAGGAGAAATAATTTTTTTAACTAGCGCCATTCCTGTGTGTTTTTTTCCAAATTTGTCCCGTCCTTTTGGCGCTTTTATTTTTCGTAAGGATTGCGAACTGCAATATTTATATTTTTCTAAGTGTTGATGGCAGCAGGTTAGACCCGTTAAGCACGCTTCTTACCAAGCACAGATCTACTACGGTGAAGCGACATCCGCAGAGCTCGCTTTCGTGGGTGTTGCTTCTCTGCTGTGCACCGGTGCCCGAAAAGAAGCACGTTTCACGGGGCTAACCCGCCATAATCAACATTTTGAAAAGTATAAATATTGCAGTCGTGTGCTTAGGAGAGAAAAATACTTATAAAACCGTATGGTGCACATGCGTGCCTGCTGTATTTAAAAAGAAACAATGTTAATATCTACATCCTGGTAAAATTTTCAAAATTAAACTGTGGCTATTATGTAAAAGTATGCATGTGTTGGGCGATATGACCTGGCAACCTGAGTTCACCATTAGCGAATTGTTTTTAAATTCTAGATTGAAAAGAAGTTATTTACATGTAGCAGTAAGATTTATAAATCCTCTCTATTACGTATGGCTTTGCATCTCTATGTATTTAACTTTATATAAAATGTTTCGTTTTCTTGCCACCTGAATGTAGGCATTGAACTTTCTGAAGCCGCAGTCCATAAATATGCATTAAAATGGACAAGAGAAGTAGAATCTTCATAAAAACCTTCAAGAGTTCAGCTGGGTTTTCGTTCAAGCATGATGCAGTAGTGAAAGGCTGGGAGAAACTAATCTATATTCAATTCGAAAATATGCGGCCAAAACCTCTACTTGCTTCGAATTGGTTTCGTACTCGGAAGTTCGCTAGTTGCACATGTCCAGTAGTTCAATCGAATGGTGTGCCATGTTTCATTTTGCCAAATATAGCATAAAAAAAAATGTCTTGTTATTGCTTATGCCTCCGACTTAAGAGTATCTGTGTGTCTTGATCGTCCTCTTGCAGCTCGTGAGGTGTCCCCCAAATACGTGCTGGGCGAAAAGAAATATGGCAGAAGGTCGAGACCGGCATCTCAGGCGGATGTCGACGTCGAGATTTCCTCGGAGGAAGAGTTTGATGGAGACGATGTGCTTCTGAGCGGGACATCCGATGGAAACGGCGGCACTGCCACCACCAGGGAAGCCAGCGAGGTAAGACAGCCCATCTACCATTAGAATTTGTCCAGCATTCTGAAGCCACAGGCTCTAGTGCAGTATAAGAAAACAAAAGAGGGTACACAGAAGATGGTACGGACGTCACGGCCTTCCAATAGCTACGAAGACGTTGAGTTTCATTTCTGTTGCAAGTTAAAGGCGTGTATCGTCCGTGTTGTCTTCTATGCCCCTCTTTCATTCTCACGTTCTAGTCACCTACATGCTTAAATATCCAAGTAGTGCAGTATTTCAAAAGTGCATCCTCTGCTTGGAATCGCGGCGCTGCTACTGCCGGAGAAAGCTGATGTAGAAGAGCTGACTGTGTGCCTTTAGTACAACTTGGTGAGTGTATAGACAACACCAGCTAGGTAACATGTCCAGAGTGTGCTGGATTTCATTTGTCACTTGCCGAACCTCAGCTCAGGATGCAGATTGGTCACGAGGCTGCGTCAGCGCTAGGCTGTGACCCGTGTTCTTGCTGACCGTGCCGGTGGCAGCCCTCTGCTTTGGAAACAAATGCAGCGCATGTGCTTATGTTTCTGAGGCAAAGGGTTGCCGTTGGCACACTGCTGCACCGACGTTGATTGAGGTCGCACGCCGCATACCGCCATGCCTCCTGCAGGAGCGACGGTTCATTCCTCCAATACTTGGATCGCAAATGGGAGACCATTGCTATGTTGTGCTCCTTAACCAAAACATATGCAGTTGCCCTTAGGGATGTCGCAAACTTTTGGCAAACCTGAAGTTTGACGTCGAACCTTAAACCCTCAAACCTTTCGCAAAATTCGACGAAGTTAAACTTTTCAACAGTGTTGCCCAAC
Source organism: Ixodes scapularis (assembly GCF_016920785.2). Taxonomy (NCBI): domain Eukaryota; kingdom Metazoa; phylum Arthropoda; class Arachnida; order Ixodida; family Ixodidae; genus Ixodes; species Ixodes scapularis. The sequence goes on from NW_024609836.1 coordinate 30,144,845, forward strand.
TTCCACACAAAAAGTTTCAGATTTAGTAGAAAGATAATTTATATGGTGGTTCATTTAAATTTTTAGTAAAATGATTTCCAATGGTTGCATGCTATATAGAAGCAAACACAATCTTTTGACGATTTAGTTTGTTACCCTCCTCTGCAAGGTGCCGTCGGCTAGTTCAAAATTTCTGTATATGTACGTAATGGTTGAACTTCAATCAACCTTTTGTTGAACTTTGCATGGAAAGGTGGAAACGTCAAACCTGGTTGAACTCGAAATTAGGCAGGTTCACGACATTTGTAGCTATCCTATACCATGGTGGAAGAAAAAGGATGTGTCAGTTCAAAGCCGGAAAGGGGGTTGAAGTTTTACTCGGACATTGCGCATCTCTTAGTGGGGCGCTGTCGGGTAGGGGTTTGGCACGCAGACGCGGTCGCACGCCGCATGGCCCACGTGCAGGCGCGGTCGAGTTCCTCACAGCCTTGAAAAGGTGCGCACGAATAAGGATGGTTCCTCAAGCTCCTGTCGTGCTCCGCCATTTCGCGGCGTTTGTCAGAAAGTGGAGCAAATCGCCGACACACTTGCTCCATGGCGAGGCTACGCCGTTCAGACACCTTTCTCTTTCTGCCGTGCTTTATGCACATCTTCACAACTAGCGCACACCTTTGCATTTGGGTGTGCTTGAATCCGTTGTGCTTGCTCGTAACCGCTTACAATGAGTGAACACATTGTCATGCTGGTGCCATCCACTGAGTATCTTCGGAACACTCAATCCTCATCTGCATATATTTTCTTATAAATTTTTACGCTTCATTCTTTTGCCGTGCGCTTGAAATAATTCGGGCAATTTTATAAACAACCATTTCTTAGTGCTTAAGCTTTAATCCCGCAGAGACCTTCGGTCCAGTTAAATCTGGATCGGAAATGTTTCAGCACCACACAGTAGATACCACTGGTGCATTTTCATCATAAGCAGTTATAAGGTGGCTATATAATATTATATCAAGCAGCCATGACATACCCACGAAGGAAATGTTTACCGACTGACTGAGTGGTTATAAATATGGTATCGTGTTTTTGGTAAATACTGAATACCGTAAACCTCGGAAATGAAACCCCCGAACGAGTTTCATCAAAATATGAGAAAACCAAAAAGCTCGAAACGTTTCAACTTTTGAAAGAAGAGAAACTTTGCCTGCAATTTTATCTTGCGTTAACCTGAAACAAAGCCTGCTCTTATTTGTGCACGAGGCTGCTACTTCCAGTGATGTGATTTCTGCGCCATCTGCGCCAAACTGCACCAAAGTGCTTACTTTGCTGCATCCTGCTACATTTGACGAAAATGTGAAGAATTTGCGCTAACATTGCGCCAAAACTTAATTTCACTTCAGTTAATTCCGAAAATAAAATAGCTCAGGCCTTGCTACCCGGCCGGATCTTTACGATAGGATTATGCGATTTTTCACAACTTTTGATTATTGCCGCAAATAATGTACTATTCGATTGCATTTCATATCAAAGACTGACAGAACTCGGATGTTTCACAATAATTCTCATGTTCATGGTCTATTCCGGCAGGTTAGTAAGTTTTGTTGAGTGTGCTTCTTCCCGCGCACTAGTCTACCGCAGAGAAGCGACAACTGTGAATTAGGCAGTGCTATTTTGCGTGTCTCACTTCACTGCAGCGCACTAGCATGGTAAGGGTAAAGCATTCCTCCAGAGCGAGACGTACCGTAACAATTTCTGAATACAACTTCAACTTCGGCTTGTATATATGAAAGACTGCGATGTCCTGGCGTTACCATATTCCAATTTGGGATTTATTGAGGATACCTTGGTATTGCAAAGACATTTATATGCACATCTCTGTGGGGTTATTTTTATTACTTTTTTATAGGTGTGAGTAAACTAAATTAAATTTGCAGGAGCAGTACATGGAAGCTTTAGGAGAACCTTAAATAGGTTGGGGACTGTTTTTTAGAAAAAGTTGTTTTAATCGTTCACATCCCAAAATTTGGTAATGAAGTTCTACATCTAAAATGTAATTGACATTCATAATCATATGAAAAGGGCTTTGTTTTTGTATCTAAATTATAAATTGCAATTTTATTACCTCTAGAACTTGAAGGAAACATTAATTTAGGTGTTCAAAATTATTGTATTCTAACATTATTTCAATGGAATTCAGAAGCTACAGTAACCATTAACAGCAGTTCGGGCTGTTTTTTATGAGTCATCTTCTTGTTATTTTGTCTGATGCTTTTTCATGCAACTAAATGCTAGTTCCATTTCTGAAGAAATCGCTCCTGCTATGGAATCAATGCTACAAAAGGGAGCATGCAAGTGAAAAGGCAAAGTAGACATTGCTTGTTAGTTGGATAAACGGACATATTGATCTTAACTTATTTGAAGTTGTGTGAAGGAAAATGAAGTGTGCACTCATGCTCCAAAAGTTATTTCTGACTGCTCCAAGTGCCGCTCTAAAATGACTGGGACTGATCACATCAATGTATTTCCTTTGGGAACCATGCCCATTGTCCTCTTTCCTTCTTTTATAAGTACCAGGATATTTTCCAAGTGTTCGGTTTACGCGCATGTTCTCTGTTTCCCACACATTCAATGTTTCTCGGCGCAAATTCTCGGGATCGGGCGAAAGGGGGGTGTTTATCAGTGGTTATGTTGAAGAAAACAGGTTATGGGAACTGGTTCTATGACATGTTTTTTTTTCAACATAATCCTCAATAAACACCCCACCTTTTGCCCAATCCCAGAAACTTGCATCAAGAAACACTGATTTTTTGGGAAAAAGTAAATCCTGAAAGGAACGCCTCCGAATTCTCAAAAAAAATAAACCCCGAAAACACGGAACCCTAGGTATAAAGGAGCACACTGCAGTCAAGTACACTCGTGTGCAAACGTGTGAGCCTGCCTTTGCCGATTGCAACATTGGCTCATGTGTTTTAAGGAACCCGGCTCCAAGGTCAAGACAGCGTGCGTCTCAGATGGCAGTGGCCTCGAAATCTTGGCCGGCGCAGTCCCAGCCGCTGAGCACTCAACGGCGGACGTCGGAGGTGGCGATTTCGGGACAGCGTGCCTTCCCGTTCCGGCGTCAGACTTCGTCTCGGACTCTGGCTTCCGAACCCCGGACGAGTCAGGGAAAGAGACCCCTCCCCCTCCGGCCGCGTCGTTCAACGCAGCCCTGGAGTTAGGCTCGGCTCCCTCACCAGGGCAGTTGGGGTCCGTCGCAGTGTTTGGGGGCGGGGGTTCGGAGTCTGCGGAGTCGAGCCTCACTTTGCTGGAGACCAACCCAGAGGAATACCTGAGGGCGACCTGGCGCAAGCTTAACGTAGGGCGCAACGGCTACCTCCAGGTCCAGGAGCTGGCGGGGGTCTGTGAGCACATCGGCATGGAGATGGACGAGGAGGTGAGTGGCATTATTATGCCAGAAGCATGTCTCCGACTGGTGTCCCAGCTGAAAATTTCCATTAGATCCAGTTGGAATTTCAACTTGTTTTAATTGGAACAAATTGGTTGTAGTAGGTTCCAACTGGGAGCACACTTGCCAATGGCTCTCATTTTTCCACTTAGAACCTGAATGGGTTCCAAATGGTTCCCATTGGCAGTGACCAATTGGCTGTCCGAAAAACTAATTGGTACCAATAAAAAAAAATTCCATTTGGAACCTAATGGGAATTTTCAACTGGAGTAATTAGCTTCTCGTTCCACCCATGCATTAAAAGTGGTCCTGAGGAGGCAACAAATAACATCACGGGAGCTGACATTCCATGCTGTCGGATGTTGCGATCCTGGCAGTTAATCGTAGAGATTCCGGCGTAAAAAAGAGAGCGGATGCAAGGTTCGCCGTTGTCATGGTGACTCCTCTCCCGTGTCTGCTTTGGTTTTCCGTCTGCTGTCTCGCTGTAGGGCGACATACAGTAGGACAGGCATTGCCTTGTCCATCCCCGGTGTTGTGTTGTTCCAGGATCTCAGCAGGGAATGGCACAACGTTTTTATGTTCCGCGGAGGTAGTCCATGTCCTCTCATTGAGTGCGAGCACCATTAGTGCCAAGCCAGCACAGGTTAGTTGTTTTGGATCTAGGGATACCTTTATTAGAAGAGGAGGGCAGATGAGGATGGGGGGCACGAGAGCTTGTACTATCAGGCTCAAATGAAATGCGAATGGTGACGGAACTTCCAGCACACCACCGGCGCAGCGTTCAGGCTTGGGCTGTGCTGGGCGAGGTTCGAACACGTCGGAGTAGGACGCACACTCTTGGGACACCCTACTCTCCACCCTAAAGTTTTATCAGTTTTCAGGGGCCTCCAGGAGGTGCAGCATGTGTCGACAGCCACACGGTTCAGTGTTCTCATTTCGTTTCAACCCGATAGTACACATCATACATTGACTGTTCCGTAAACGGCCAACCGAAATAAATGCATCTTGGGTTTCTACTTTTGTGACATGACCCTGCCAGAGACACCCTGTGCTCCATATTGCGAGTTAATATATGTAATGCAGCACGGGGACAAAAGCATATCTCACAAGAACGCTTTTTGTGCACTAGCGCCTCTACGAGAAAAGTGCTTATCTGGAAGTGCCGTGCCTTTTGTTTGAGCCGCCACAGAACCACACTGCGCCGACGGCTCCTAAATGTGCGCCGCTGCGCCGACTTATTGGCTCCAAGCCGTGCTTTGAAACCGACGGCGCATACATTAGTCTCGGTTGAAGCGACGGACTGGTTCTCGAAGTTCAGAGTACAAGTGTGCCTGCCAGGGTGCGACCTACCCTATTTTGAACCCTCGTCCTTGAGTACCGAGTTTTCTACCACCTGGCAGGCCAGTAGTCTGTATTATTTCGGGGGAGGGGAGGGGGAGGGGGGAGGGGGGTAGAATTTGTTTGTGGGGGGAAGGTGCGGCTGCCCCTGTCCCCCCCCCTTGGATCCGCCCCGGGGTCTGGTTGGCAAAGGAAGGAGTGCTTCAATGTTGCTTGCTGGCTGTACTTTTGCTAGAGTGACAGCATCCTTTGGGAAAGCAAGTGTCACCGTTTCGGCCGTGGCTATGGTTTTTCGCCCCACAATATGGTGACCCTGTATATGTGAGACCGGTAGATCGGCGTGTGCATGTGAAAACACCGAATTACGAAGTCCTCGTTTGGGGTCGGGATAAACTATTCCAAGACAGACTTCCTCAACTAGGTAATGCAACGAAGGATTGCAAATGCGGTCATCTATAAAATGTTTTGGCATTATCATTTAGATGCATTGCCGAAAACTAACGCATAGTTGACGGAACACGTGATTTACATATTCCCAAAGTTATCCCTCGTCATTTCACAAGTGGTGATGCTCAAAAATTATGTTAACAGCTTGAAAGGGCTACATATGAGTGGGTGGTAAGATGGCAGTTTGGCTAACAGAGTTCTTCTCACTCCGCGAGGGCCGCCAGCCCAGCAACATTGAGGCACTCTAGCAAGAGGCCTACACACAATAGCGAGCAAAGCATCAGGCCACCGCCACGCATCTCCCGGTGTGGGCAAGCACGTGCAACGGCAAGCCTGCCAAAGGGACCCCCACGCACAGGCTGCACCTGCTGGCCCGCTGGGGCACCGGCCGGGATGCTCTGCTTGCAGCCCTATACTGCTATATTCATACTTTTCCAGGTGTTGCCCGCAGCGGGTTACCCCCCCAGTGTGTGCTTCTTAACAAGCTCCGGTGCACTGCAGAAACGCAACACCTGCGGAGCCTGCTTTTGTGGGTGTTGCTTCTCCTCAATGCATAGGTGCTCGATGAGAAGCGCGCTCAACGGGGCTAACCTGTCTTGATCAACACTTCGACAAATACGAATATTGGAGTTCATTTCTATGCGAATATCGAATAGCATAATATTTGAAACTACTATATTCAATATTTTGAATATTTGTGCAACAGTAAAAATTTGCTTTGTGGACTAGAAACTAGGTGTGCTTACAGAAATACGACACAAGAAATTTATGAATGAATGGAAGTTCCTGCACTTTTGACACTGATGTGCGGAACTCTTGAGATGAATATTGTTGTGGGGTCTTCTTCGTCGTCATTGCACATCACCATCATCCCTGACTGCTCATGTGGCCCAACTGGGCAGTGCGGGCTGGTTCGAGCATAAACATTGTCGATACTTGTCGCAGAGTCACTCTCTGTCTTCCTCAAAGTATATTTATATATTTATATCTGTGTCCTCGGGGCCTGTGGGTATTACACATAGGAGTGGGATAAAAGTTTGTGCTAAAAAATAGGGGCAAAATATGAGAGAAATGTGAACGAAGCACAAAAATACACCGAAGATATGAGCCACTAATGGAATTACAGTCGCAGACCATTTTTTCGGACTCCGACATTTCGGACTTGTTCAATATATTGGACCTAAAGGCGGAACCATGACTTACCCAGTGATGTGATTGCTGCGCCAATTGCGCCAAACTTTGCCAAGGGACTAAGCCTGCTACATCCTGCTACATTTTGCCAAAATATTGGTAATCTGCGCCAAAGGAGCAATTTAGGTCGCCTTTCAAAACCGAAACTAAACTGAGTACTGTAATTGAGCAGGCGTGTGTTATGTGGCGCAAGTGGCTACCTGACACAAAGTACCGTGGATCAATTGTCCATCGGGTCTTGCATGGTTTTCCCGGCGTCTCCCGTTTCTCCCTCTCGTTTTGTGGGTCTTGTCACTCGTCTCTTTTTTTTATATTTTCAGTGATAAACGCGGATATGTACAGACGCTCCGACGCTAGCGGGCCGGGCACCAGCGATGCCGTCATGCTGTGAAACGAAACCACGTATTTGTGGCAACGGTCGTGGGAAAACTGTATTTGGTCACTGCCTTTCAGTCACTGTGGTTGCGCGAAGTCGAATGTTGCCATCTCCACATCACTGCAGATATGGTACTTTCTAAAATGAAACTAAGTACCGCCGCATGTTCATCAACATTCCTGTTCTTGTTTAAATCATATGTTACTACAAAAATCCATCTTTAATTCAAAGACTGTTCTGTCAAAGTATTGATTATCTAGGTTCCTCTTGGTGGGCCTTCTTTCGAGAGGGACCTCGATACGTGAAAAATCTGCCGTGAAAGAAAGTTGGTGAGGAGAAGTGAGCTAAAGCAAAGAAGGCAATGACTGTGCGCTGAACCAGCACAGCGTGCTTGTTTGTCTCGACTTCAGTCGTTGCACAAAGCGCTCTAAGAACTTTTTAAGGCTGGCTCGCAATGTCTTGCATCGATGCACTCAGGTTCTTTATTTTTTTGTGTTTTTAGCTTGTACCTTGTTTGCCGGCCTGGCAAGCACAAGCCACTGAACTGTTTTTGTCGCATGCTCAAAAGTTACATTTGTGTATAATTTTGAAGATAAGTTAGCAACGGAGCTGAGGGGCATGGTTTCGGTTTCAATCGGATAGCCGTTGTCTGCGCTCGCGCGACGAAGCATGCCCAACAGCAAGCCTGCCGAAGTTGGCCTCACGTGCATGCAAACATGATTGCGTGACTGAGGTACCAGCTGGGACGCTTGCAATTCATTGTTTTACGTTTGCTTACTTTTGACGAAAATCTGGCACGTCGGGAATGAGTAAAACGGTGGCAAGCGGTTTTTCGAAATTGCTTAGCAATGCCTACAGCACTGTACACTTTTGGGATGAATGAGCAGTAAAAACAGAAGCAGTGAGTTGCGTCACAACACGTCACATCAGAACACAACACAACACAAAGTGCCGTTCGTTTTACAGCACTTAAAACAAATATCTTTATTTTCTTAAGAATATCTGCTCCAAAATCCACTTTTGCTGCTTTGAAACACTGTCTTGGCTGCTCCAAAAGCCGCTTTTGCTGCTCGAAAACACTGTTTTGGTTGCTCCAAAGGCCACATTTGCTGCTCTAAAACACTGTTTTGGTTGCTCGAAAACGTGCGCCAAAATGGCTTAGGCCAATCACCATCACTGCTTACCCCATAAAAATAGTGCATATTCACGACCAATGTTTCGGACAGCCTGAAGTCCGAAAGTTCGATTATTCGGACAAAATCATCGCGAGCGATCAGCAGAAAACACCATCGAGAAGTGGCCATTTTGAATTCTATGTTGGCTGCAAATGGATTGGCTTGGTTTGGCAGTGCTACTTGAGTACTCCTGAGTACTCCTGCTAGGTGACGCTATGCTAGCCCTTTTTTTTCATTTAGTTGCATGTCATCATCATCATTATTATCATTTTGCTTTGTTTTTCCATTCCTTCGTGTCGCCATTTTGTGCTCGTGAATTTGCGCTTCTTATCTGGTTCAGACGGCACCGGCTTGGACGTCATGGCCACATCTGTTGTTCTGCCACCGCGATTTGTCGTTAAGAAGAGCAGAAAGTAATCGACCATAACGCTAGAAAAGAAGGCAGTGATTCTCAAGCCAACAGAAAGTTGCTGAATGCAAACGGAGGTGTAACCTGAAACAAGGCACTATTTACGGCTTTTTTATTCCCACTTGGAAGTAATAAAGGCGAGTTTTTCAATCTACTGCTTTTTCGGACTGCTCTATTATTCGGACGTTTTTTCGGTCCCTGCGAAGTCCGAATAATTGGTCGGCGACTGTATAGGGTACAAAATAAACAGTAGCTAGGGTGTGTTACCTATTACCATAAGTAATTAGTTGATGCCTTCAAATTACTCGGTGGTGGAAGGTATATTTACTAAAAGTGCAGAAAGGTGGTTCCGCCCAGTGTACATTTGAAGAATGGATGAGGTAATGTAAGCGGATGTTTCACAAGGATGTCTTCAGACTTTAAATTGGTGACCTACAAGTGCAGAAACAAATCAGGGGCTAGGCATTGGCCTGTCTTTTTTTTTTGGTAAACTGTTGGAATTATCAGTTTTGTAAAAAAGACAAGTGAGATATTTTCAGTGTAACGAAAGGGAAGGAAGCAATAAATTGTTTTTATAGTTAGGACCTTAGCTTTGAAATGCTAGTTAGAGAATATGAAACATGTTAACAATATTGATACTTTTTGTGAACTGCTAAGCAAACATTTGGAATCTGGGCTTTTCTAATACTACTGAAGTAATCATCATCATCATCATAGTTTATTGCAAAGAAACAAAACGAATGTGAAGTCAGACCTGCCAAAGCTGCATTGGACTTGACTGGCAGCACCAGTCAATTCCAATGCGTTCCTAGTTTATTTCTTTGTCTGTACTATAACTTTTCTTTGTTTCTGCGCATGGCTATATCGTTAAAATCATCGTGAATTTACAACTTTTGTCATTGTTGAGTGCATTTGTTACTTATTTTTAACCACAGCGATTTTCAGCAGCTCATCACTTGTATAATGCCCCATTGTAGCACCTTTGAGTTATTAATACATAAATAAATGAATAAGTATGCTGTGATTTTGTAATACTTCAAGGTCGGTCCCGACTGACCTGGACCCTAGATTGCATTTTTTGTGGACCCAGCCGAGACGTAGTGGCTGTTCTGCTTGAGTCTACTATATACTTTTGTTTGTCTCACTTAAAGACTGAGATATAGCCATTCCTGGCCCAGGGACCTACATGTTGTCACATTCAAGTGTCCTTTCCCCCTTCTCCCTGGACAGATGATCTGCCAACTGTTCCACACCTTGGACTCGGACCAGGACGGGAAGATCAGCTTCGAGGAGTTCCTCCAGGGGATGTTTCAGCACGGCCGTGCCCCAAGCAGTCGGGGCGTCTCTCCCCCTCCCCCTTCTGCTGCCACCCCGTCCTCCCTCCCTCCGGACCCCTCTCCCCCGCACATGACAGCACTGCCATCCTCAAGGCCAGTCAAGGACGCTGGCGAGGACATTGCTGGCCACTACCGACCACACCACACTTACCGGTGAGTGGCGAGGTGGTCCTGGGGACAGGAAAAAGCTCCCTTTCAGATGCGAGATTGCTTCGTAAAGTGTGGAGCATGCCCAAGAAATGCTTGTAAGGTTTTTCATTGTGCAGGTGAATTGATGCATTGCAGATGACTTGAATGGCATTAGCAGAGAGGTTAAGATGAAGCTCTTGCCTAGTGATCAAGTACTGGGAACAAAAGAAAGCTCCCTTCCAACCTGAGATATTTTTTCATAAACTGCGGAGCGTGCCCATGAAATGCTTGTAGGTTTTTTTTTTTATTGTGCAGGCGAGTTGCTACATTGCAAATGATTTGAGGTCATTAGCAGAGGGGATGAGATGAAGCTCTTGCCTAGTAATATGGACTGGGAACAGGAAAGAGCTCCCTTCCAGTCCGAGTTTGTTTCGTAAAGTGGGGAGCATGTCCAAGAAATGCTTGTGGATTTTTTTTTTGTTGTGCAGACGAGCTTGTACATTGCAGATGTCTTGAATAGCTTTAACACCAAGGGGTATACAAGTAAGTTCTCATCTGCAGTGCTAGCTGAATCAAGTTCTAACTATATAGTCAGCGGCAGGCTAAGAACCCAGGGTGAGCTTCGCCCGTGGGTGTAACGCGTCTGCTCTGCTTTTGAGAAAATAGTGCGCCGTCTGCTGCGTGACGTGACGACGCTGGCAAGATCATCGTTAAGCATGAGCAGGAGGAGTGGGCCTCGCTGCTGATTATAGTTAGAGTTAGATTATAGTTAGTTTAAAATGCATGCTGAGCATGCACTTTAAACAGCACCCACAAATATGGCGTCCAGTGAATACTTCCTATATGCTACGATTTGGTGATCTAGCTCGAGTCGAAGGCAAGCGCATTAAGCCTACAAAGAGAAGCCACGGGCACTGACAGGGCATGTTGACCGTAGCCTCAGCGGTTGCTATGCCTAACGACTCTATGAAGCAAGCAGACTAATCACTTTGACGACAACATGACTGTTGGATTTTCACTTATTCGCACAGAAACTACCACAGTCAGAAGTAGATACCACGAAGACTTTGTGGTGCAGACCCAAGCAGTCTAAGAGCTGGAAAATGACTGCAGGCATTTGGCAACCCTTGGCTCAGCTTCACAAACCGCACTTGCTGACACATTGAGAAAAAGACAGTTCGTCCAGCCGTGACGTCAATGACATAACAGGGAAAGCTATTGGCTGGCACGGTAATATGAACCCCTTTGAAGGGCACTTGCCAGTGGGTTCGTAACCTCACATCTACTATTAAGAGAGTGGGACACCTGAGGGGGGAGGGGCACTCTGCCTTGGCATCTGGTTGGCAGCGCTACGAATGACAGCGTCCGCCTTACGTTGCATAGCGCTGTCCACCTCTTCTATTGCGCCTGTAGCATCTTGGCCATATATGCACCTTTCTGTGGCCGCGCTTTTCAATCTCGCTTTGGAGTAAAGATTTCGCACCTTGACATTTGAAGACCTACCCACATCCAGCATTGCTGTGTATATATTTTCACGTCATTCCACTCGCAGGAGTTGCTCGACACTCGAGTTCACTCGTATCCCCTGCAGTCGTGGGCGGCAACGACGGCAACACAACGCCATGTTTTTCCTTGATCTACGCTGGAATAGGCCTCTACGAAGCACTTAGTGTTCGACGGTTCGAAAGGCGCCACGGAGTGACATTTACCGGTGCCAGTAATTGATAAATTCTATGTGAGAGGCTTTTTTTGCATTTCTTACTCTCAGATTTCTCTTCACTTGCGGGCGGATCGAGCAGACGTACTGGGATTGAGATGATAGCATCTCTTTTCGTTGGTGGATGGTGGGTGTCTGCGTTCTCGACTTGCACGTCTTGCATAAAATAAGTTAGCGATGACTGTGGCTCTGAACATTTTGTGTAGCGCACTCATATAAGTTGACATTTGTTAGAAACTAAGGTCAACTGTCATCCAAGATGTCTATGCATAATGCTTTTGCTACTAGCTACACCGTGGCATTGCTGTCTTGTCGCACTCTTCCAAAGCATGGCTTCATCGACATCACCCTGGCCGCCATTGTGGCGGCCATGCTGCTTAGTGGCCTCCCTCTGCAGCGCACATTTGGCTCCACCGAATTTGTTTTTTCTCCGCAACAACAAGTGGGAACGACCACCAGCATGGTGCAATGACATTGTGTACAAACCACGTACAGGGTTCCATGTTTTTGGTATATACGTAAAAATCTGCACATGCAGTCTGGCCTTGTTATAACAGATCTTGTTAGAACAGACATTCGGTTAAAACATATCAATTTGTGTAGTTTGGCTGGTCTTCCTACTTATGCCATGGGGCCAACTTTGCTCATTACAGATTTTCTTATAGCAATCATTCGGACGTAATGGACTATATTAGGAGGCTTCTAAGTTCCAATATAGCGGACTGAAGAGTAGTTACTGTTTCGAACATTACGTGGCTTTGGTACAACGACAGATGCGTCTATTTTCTAAACTGGTGTCATCGCACTTGGCGGCACGTGAGCCTCGTGTGACACAGAGTGTGCAGTGAGAACAATCATTAGTACAGCTCAATAAAAAGTCAGTATTTTTTGTTGAAGTTGAGAAGTTTCAATTAACCAGTTCTTTTCTTAATAGTATCCATTCAGATTTCGTCAGTCTCACTTTTTAGAGCAGACCCCAGTCATAATGCATGTCAAAGTCTGTAGTAAAAGCGTCTGCATTCTGCATTTTCCTTTTACAACAGACCAAAATACTCTTCACTGTCCATATCCATTTTAATGAGTTTGTACTATAATATGAAGTTTTTTTTCTCCAAATTTTGCGTGTCAAATTTACGCTTATATCATTTGCGGATTGAAACAATTCTACCGTGAAATACCACGAAAGTGCCCACTTCGTTTAAGCTCTCACTATTGACATTTCCCAAACTTGGGAATTCTGAACATCATACATTGACCAATTTGACCGGAAAAGCACCCAGGCCTAGATTAACTCATTTTTCAGTGAAAGAGGGGGGACCGCTCCCCTAGTACTTTATGGTAATCTTCCGTTGGTTAGTGATTGCAAAAACATTGGTTTAACATAGTTTCTGTTTCAAAGTAATATGATGTCAAATCACCGATTATCATTGTCATCAGGTGGTTGCGAGTTGTGCAGTTGTGTTGCAACCGGATCCCCCATATCGTGCGGTCGTCGAAGTGTCCTTCTCTCTTCATGTCCCGCCGTCCTCAGTTCTTCCCAAACATCCCGACAAGCTGTGTGAATGCATCATTGCTGAAGCTGTACTCGGGTGCGTTTAAAAGGAAGGTTGTCTAATGGCTGAGAGCATTGGCTGCAGCATAGTGGGATGGAAGTTTACAGCGAACGAAAGCTTTATAACTTTTCGTTACACTCTTGACTTTGAAACCAGCTAGCCCTAAAATACATTCTGCATTAAAAAATAGTTCTTTCTTTTTTAATTTACTTTCACTAAGGACTTAGCTCCCCAATTAATTCCTCCTAAAAAGAATAGGTTCCAGGAAAAAAGTGTCTGTGTCCTTTGTCTTAATAGACCTTTTGCTAAATTACCCAAGCATCACAAAGAATGCTAAGGAACGTAGGTATGTGCACTACACGCGCTTGCCTTCCTTATACAAAAAATTTTAAATAAATAACCAAAATAAAGCATTTGGAGATCCACGTGCAACGTGCAATTTGTTTCAGATTTTTGTTTTCAAACAGTTACAGCTGCAAAGCCCAGCATGTGCAGTGTTCATACCTACGTTCCCAGTATTTTTTTTTGTGCTTGTGTAATTCGGAAAAAGGTCTATTGAGTAGATTTGAGCTACTCCCATGGGCCATAACATAATGACACAGGTAAAGTGACATTAGTGTAGGTTTCTGAACACTCGGGGATGGGGTTCTCGAACTCGAGGACTGCCTAGCCCTTTTAATGGCAGCTGATCGTAACCGCTCCTGATTTTGGCGTTCATGCAGTAAAGCAGTGCAGGTGCCCACACACTTTGTAAATAATAATGCACACATTGGGAATGTTTGTTGCATATGTGCAGCTGAAGATTCCCTGGAAGCACACTGGCCAATTGGTCTGTCAATTAGAATTAGTATACGAGGTGTAATCAGGAAGTTCTGGGACTGATTTTGTAGCGTAAAAGGAGAGGGCAGCACAGTGATGCGCGCTCAGCAGTCGAAGGAAGGGACCTCCGTGTCTCGTTATACCAAAGGGTGCCGCTCTGTGAACATTTGCAGCTGCGTTTCACGAGTTTCCGTGACCACGTGCATGGGCACAATGGCGATTTTACTATAGACTACAAACCAGAGCGAGAGCGAACATCAATTTTGCGTCAAACTCGACAAATGTAAAGCAGAGACCTTCGATAGGATTCAGCAGGCTTGTGTAAAAAAGCAATGAATTTCGCTAGGTTTTTTATGTGGCACTCGCGAGTCGTGCTTCAGGAACGGCAGAACATCGCTTGAAGACAAAGAGCGGTAGGGCGACTTTATTCGACCGCTCTTTGATTTCGGTGACGTTCTGCCATTCTTGAGGCGCAAGTGCCGCTCAAAATGCCTCGCACACCTCACTTTTTTTTTTACATAAGCTTTCTAAATCATTTTAGAGGTCTCTGTTTTATGTTTTCTGAGCTTGACGTAAAAATGATGTTTGTTCTTGCCTTGGTTTGCAGTGTATGGAAACAATGCCATCATGCTCGTGCATGTGGTCAAACAAACTAGTGTAGCGCAGCTCCAAATGTTCACAGAGCGACGCCCTTTGGTTTAATGAGACACGAAGGTTCCTTCCTTCGACTGCCGAGCACGCATCAATGTACTGCCCTCACTTTCTACGCTACAAAATCAGTCCCGGAACTTTTTGATCACCCCTCATATTTTCATTTGGAACCTGAATGGGTTTTATCATGAATAAAATAGCGCAAAACAACAAGGAAGGAAGGATGAGGTAGGCAGGAAGGGCGTAATGGGTTCCAATTGGTTCTTATTGGTTCCCACGGACACTGACCAGTTGGTTGTCCGAAAACCTAATCTGTACCAATTGGGAAAATTCTAATTGGAACCTAGTGGGAATTTTCAGCTGCAATGGATGGCTCAAATCTTCATAAAATATGCTTAAACAGGAGGAGCATTATACTTAGGGGTGGGGACGGCCTAAGAAATTCTGCTCCTTGGGGAATGCTTGAGGGTGCTTTGATAAATCTCAGGGGTGGTTTTCTGATCAGTGCGGGTATCTCTTTTGGTGGTTAACTCACCCACAAGAGGTATTTTTGGGTCACGTGACCAGCTCCATGGGAAGAGAGTACCTAGTGTTCCAGCTGGTTCCGCTCAGCAGACGTAAGCCTTGCCTGTTGTTTTCTTTAATTCTCGATTAACCGAACTTCCCCAGAAATAACTTTACATGCCGCTCCTAAAGTACACGAATGTGGTTAATTTCACTTGCACTTCAAGCCTGGTAAAAGTGAGCGAGTTGAACATGAATACTTAAAATTGAAAGAATAAAACACGGAGTACAAGCACTAGACAACCACGTTCCTTCACAACCACTGAAAGAATGTGGTTGTCCTGTGCTTGTCCTCCATGTTTTATTCCTTCGATTTTAAGTATTTCAAGCCTCTTCACCATTTTTCTGCACGCAAAATCGGACTTTGGCTGGAACGGTACGTACCTTTAGTTTCTTGTCCCCACAAAGCTGGTGACGTGACCTCAAAATTCCTCTTGCAGGTGAATTAACCAGTGGGAGAGATACCCACATTGATTGGCAAACCGGCCTTGGGTTTTCCTGGGAACCCCACATGAGAAACCTTGCCCTAAGTTTAAAAAAACCCATCAGGCTCCAGTTGGAAAATTCCCAGTGGTACCAATTAGGCTTTCAGACAACCAATTGGTCACTCCCAATGGGAACCAATGGTAACCATTGGGAACCCATATGGGTTCCAAGTGGAAAAATAATTCCAATTGGTGAGACCCATTGGCCAGTGTGTTTCCAGTTGGAACCTACTAAAACTAATTGGTTCCAATTAATACCAGTTGGAATGCCAATTGGATCTAATGGGAATTTTTAGCTGGGAAGCTTCACTCTGGAGTGAGATCCAGAATATGTGGGAACACGTGAAACGCTGTGCTACACTGATGGTCCCTGCCGTTTCACTCCACAGTCGAGGCCGCAGCGCCACTGGCTTCAGCAAAGACGCCTCAGCAGCAGATGACACAATGCCGGAGCAACCCGTGACTGGAGCCGCGGCACCGGTTTGGGAGTCCGGAATCTTCTCGAGCATCGATCCGGACAACTCTGGGTGAGCGGCATGCTTGGATTTTTTCTTTGTCTGGGCCCGTTTGTCGCACGGCGGATCCTTCGTCACCTCCGCTGTCGGTATCCTGCAGCCACTAAAACAAGCCACGCTCCAGAGAAGCGACACTTCAGCCATCTTGTTTCTTAAAATCATTGTTGCGGGCTGTCTCAAACTTTATCCAAAATCGTGGGAAATGTATGCTTTTCGTCCTTCAGAAATTTTAAAATAGTTTGTGACAGAGCAAACTGATATTGCCTGAGCTTCTTGGCACCATTTATAAAGCCAAGAAAGTCTCCACAAGGCCTTTATTCGACAGCACTTGCATTGCGAGGCGTGAAAAATTGTGGGGCCGTTTGGACATGCTCTTGCGGCCAACTTGCACAATCCATACGTCCTGGAAGCGGCTCAGTTCCTACTTTCTCACGCACTGCAAGTTGAGAGTACAAAAAAAAAAAGGAGCGAACACATTGTGAGGCCGATACGACCCTGTTTCATTTTTGTCCTGCTTTTTTTGCTTTCCGAAGTCGCAAAATGCTAAGCCAGCGTGAACCGCGGCATCTATTTACGGGGCCATTCACGCATACGTTGAATTGCCATAGTGCGTGAAACGAAACGATGGGGTGTGTATGGTCTATTGCGCCTGCTAGTCTACAAAATGGCTGCACCCACAAGACAATAGAGCAATTGAGTGTCTCTATTCTAACCGTAGCTATTTAGTGGCTTCAGTCGGTCCTATGTTTTGGAACATTGATCGCTGAAATGCCTTTCAGCTGGTGCATTCACCGCATCTTTAGTTTGTCTGCTGGATCTCTGCCTGAGGGAATCATATATTTTTGCATTGTGGCAGTTCTTGGAATATATCACGGTCCTGAAAACCGCGGTACTAGTGGTTACTGCTGTCGTAGTTCCGTGCTCTGCTCTCAGTCTGCCGGTTGGCTGGCTGATGGCAAACTTTGCAACCCTGAATTCGGATGCTGCAATGCCAGTGATGCCTGAACCTACTTCTGTTGTTTCTTCACTTTGACGAGCAACTGCAAGGATTGTGAGAACTTTTTTTCTCGCAGGTCTGTGTGATATATTTTGTTGCTTTTTTGTGAATGCATTTTCAATATCGCATGGAAGGGCGTATGAGATACGTAATATATCAGTGGACTTGTTATGAGTAAACAAATATTTGCACGATACTAGTGGACCGACTTTGTTATAAATGAGTAAACAAATATTTGCACGATACTAGTGGACCGACTTTGTTATAAATGAGTGGTCCACAATGTCTTTTGCCACTTGAAACAATGTTCATTGTTGTGTCCCCTGGTGGCCCCCTGCTTGACGCTAGCTCCTGCTGTGATATTGTTTGCACCCCTCTCCCCTCCTCAAATGTTTCATCGTTGAGGCGAATTGCACTCCATGTGTTGCACCCTACGACTTGTCAGATCCTAGCCCACCTTCGAATAGCCGGAGGCTATAGCACTGCTGTGTCGACACTTGGACGGATATGTTGCTTTCCTGGTCGTCAATAAACACTGGCACCGCTTAAAAGCCTGGAGGGACGTCACTTTCCCATTTGCTGGGCACCACCGAAGCCGCCACATCTGCTTCCTCCAGACGCTGTTAAATAGGTGTCCATGGTTTCTGCATCGTGCCCTCAACTGCGGCCATCGGCTGCCCCTCTGCTTTCCCAATTTAATGCTACAGGTGGTCTTCATGGTGGCCGCATGCTGTGTCCCCATCAAAGTGCAGGATATATGTAGGGGACGACACACGGCACAGCGAATGCTGTGGCACGACCGACCAGATAAAGTCCTGTTGGTGCACACCCGAGTAGCCTTAGAAAACTGCGTCTCTACCATCCAGACGGTGCTACTGGGGAAAAAAAAAGTGTAAAATTTCCATATTGTTTATCCGGACACATGCTCGTTTTGCTCAGAGCGTCTGCTCTGACCTTAATGGATGCTCACTTGAACACCGCGCCAGAGATCTCTCCGCTTCAACGCATTAAAAAAACTGTTATGGCCGCTGTTGAGGCACCAAGCTAGGATCAGTGTCGAAACAGTGTCTAAACAACACACATAGCTCAAATACTAAGTTTTACATGACTTGACACGCTCAGGAAAGGGCTTTAAAAACAGGCAAATGTCCTATAAAGAAGCATGGGAAACCGCAGGCCTGCGACAGGCTGCCATTAGCCGCATGTCAAGGAGCCATCTGATGGCGCCGCACACAACTATGTCAAGAAGAGGAACTTTATGTGGCAGCTGCGAGGCGTGCGGTGTTTACACTATATAAATCTTATACCGTGGTCCCTATGCTATGTCATCTGGCAGCCTCAAAATCAAAACACTAAAAATTCCCAGGTTGTTTTCTCAAGCTTCCCTTTCGCTCTCAGGACTACTCTTTAGACAGCACAGTTGGGTGCTGCATTATATAGCGGAATCGGTGTTGGTCTCTGTCACGCCGGGGAGGAATGCGGAGGCAGTAAAGACAAGAAGGCCAAGAAGGCCAGTGGAGGATGAGAATAAAGGAATATATATTTACAACAGAAGAACGCCGGGCACATTGAAGAAATTGGTTAGAGTCTACAAAGTACCCTGTCTTACAACAGCAGACGAATTGAAAAAAGAAAAAGTTTGAAGGCACCTAAGCACTGATGGGTTGTGAATGCGAAAGCATGAGTGTTCAGTGCAATGCCGCGGGGTGATCCGAGGAGTTTTGTGGCGTGAGTAATGTTTTCGAGTTGTGGCAGAAGCACCGGCGACGATGTGGATGCTAGATTCGGCGCCATTTCCGTCGTCGGCGAGATGAGCAGAAGCACCGCCTACGATGTGGATGATGGAGGCGACAGCATGTTGGTCGGTGGCGAGACAAGTAGAAGCCTCCGAGCGCACGCCAACGTGCACGTTTTAACCGGCACGGGGCCCGTAGTGGCGTGGGGTCTCGGCGGTTAGTTTTATGGGCGCGCTGGCTGCACGGACAGGCAGCGCCATCTGGTGTCGGCCGTTGAAACTGACACGTGCAGCGGCTAATGGGAGCCTCGTCGCTGCACGCCAGCCAATCGGACCTTTGGGATCAGGGAAACTAGGGGCCGTTTTTGCGCTTCAAACTGATGACGTCGGCTCGCTCCATGGGACAGTTAATGCTTTCACATTAAAAGAATAACTAGAAGTAGTGGCAGGCAACCATTATGACGCTTAACAATACCGTCAATAAGTCCCCAGTCTCAGTGGTAAGTCCCCGCTTGAGTCACTCACAAACACTTCCTCGTGGTTGTTGGCTGGGTACTCAACGCTCGGAGGCTGAACTTGCGGACCGATGTCCCAGGCCGCGAGTCCCGTTCTTCGGAGCGTAGCCGAGGCTTGCTCGGTGCGTCGCCGAGACCTCGTTCCGTGGCTCGGTGCGTCGCTGAGACCTTGTTTTCTGGCTCGGTGCGTCGCCGAGACCTCGTTGCTTGGCTCAGTGCGTCACCGAGACCTCGTTCCCTGGCTCAGTGCGTCACCGGGAACTCGTTCCCTGGCTCGGAGTGTCGCCAAGACCTCGTTTTCTGGCTCGGTGCGCCGCCCAGCCCGAATGCTCTAGCTTATTCAAAACACCCCACTAGTTCCCTTCTCCTTCTTTTCCCACCTAGTGGCGCACCCGTGACAGCCTCACCCTATTAAAGGGATACTCCACCGTTTTTTTCATTGTCTCCGATTTGCTTGAAATTTTGCTAAACTAACCAACAAACATTGCTAAAATAGTATCCCAAATATTAGGTCAAAATATTGTTTTTTCGCGAAGTTATTGAATTTACAGTTTTGGTCTTCACCATGTTTTTCAAACTGAAAGTCTCTACTGGCAACAATGAAAAAGTGACGTCAGTGGAAGGCAGGGGTTAACTTTTTGGACTACAGAAGTTGTTCCCAACGGATTTGAAGCAGTTTCATGGTGTCAAATGAGTGCTTTGGAAGCTCGCTCCCGTATCCGCGCTCCAGCACAGAAAAAATGATTGGCATATTCTATTTTTAGACGACTTGCTCGACTGGCAAGCCTGCCTGCCACTGACGTCACGGCACTGAAAAGTGCGCGAATATTTGAATATTGGTTTTTGTACCATTTTCATTTGCCGATTTCACAATACCTATTATGAATTTCGCGATGCTAAATAGCATACCGGAAAGGCTGAAGGCCGGGGAGTCAGAAAATATAGTTAGTTGAGGTAGCTCAAAAAATCGGTGGAGTATCCCTTTAAGAGCCAGCAACATCTAGAACAGTGCACTTGGAAATGCAGGCCCTTTGATGCTCACAAGCGTATCTGACAGGCAATTGACCCATGTCTTGCAAATATAAATTGCAGGCATGCAGCCATCAACTTGGCTGAAGGTGATGGCCCCATGTACCATACTTACTTGGAAGAAGCGTCCACAAGTACCAAAAGGTGCATCCGTCGAAACAGGCCTTCAGAATTGATATGGAGGCGATCGAGACGTACCGTATTTGCACGAATAGAACGCGAGTCTTTTTTCGAAATTACGCGCTCCAAAACGCACGTCGCGTTATATTCAAGATTGAGTTCATCCACGAGGCACGCGAGTCTGGAGAAAGCCATCCTCCATCCCAATGCAAGAGATCGGGTGGGAAAAGAAGTGGGGGTGTGGGAGGGAATTTGTTAGCTATTGGGCCACCTGAAGGGGGAATAGAAAACATAAAAATAATTTTTGTCGCTTTTGTGATTGTACAACGCGTGCCGAAAAGCACGCTGCAGAAATGCAACGCGTCACGCGAAAATGCGGGCACCGGCCAATTCAAGCTGAGCCAAGCCAGGCCAGGTCAAGTCAACGCAAGCCACGCATTGACCAGAACATGAATGACTGATTGTGTATCGGGTCCAGCAGTCTTTTTTTCTGCCTGCGCATTTTTTAGTTTCTGCTCTGGAGCGGTCTGGTGTTTGTGTGTTGGTGCTTCTGCTTGGTGCCTTGCTTTGCTTGTGGGCTGCCAAGGAGCTCACGCCAAAGAAAAAGGAACTACTAGACAGGAACTACCAGACAAGTGGCGCCATGCTGCTGCGTATTGCTAATGCTTAGTGGTCAAGTGGATTCTAAATGGAAGGACCTGAGCAGTGAGGATGAGTGCGGTCAAAACATAAACTGATATTTCTTTGATTTCCATTGCCTTTTCACTTCTGCTATGCCCCCGAGTAATATTATTTCTGTTTCTTTTTGAGGGCATCAAAAGCCTGCCCCCGTGTTATATTCGTGGTCGCGTTATATTCATGCAAGTGTGTACCTGGTTCAGGAAAAGACCAGGGCATGTGCTTGACGAAATTGGGAGCTCCCTGATGTATTTAATTTGCCAACCTTGGCTGCGATGTCCTCATCGATGCCGAACTGCCACCTGTGGCTTCGGTCCACCAGCTTCATCTGGTGGGCTGAAGTCACCGAAGACCAAAGCCACCTTTGGCTTCGGTCCACCAGCTTCATCTAATGTGCTGAAGTCCCAGCAGATGAACCTACAGGCCTAAAATTGCTGTCGTCAATGATTCTAGCATGATCACATGCCCCCCTTCCAACCTGCCACCCTCCATTACAGAAAAGTCTCCCATGCAGTTTGCAAAGTGTCACCATTCCACTCCAGCTGGTAGATGGTGCCCTAGACCACAATGCAGCATGCAGTGGAGCTAATACATTTGAATCTCGTTAATTCATACTCGAGGGGGGCCAAAACTTTGTTTGAATAATCAGGAGTTTCCTTTCATAGAGATACATTGAATAGGATCTGCATGTTAGATTGAATTATTCGCAAGTTTGAATTAAGAGAGTTTGAACTACTATTGAGAGTCGACTATACTAGATCTCAGCTAGTTTCTGGTTCTACCACAGCTGATCATACCTCGACGAAGTCACTCACGAACTCGCTCACTCACACTCACTCACGCTCACCGCGTCATGGTGAAGGTCTGTGAATGACTTCGTGAACTCGGACCAAGTCGTGATGTGAAGGGGATGTGACTTCGTGAATGCGGAAGGAGTCGTGTTGTGAATGGGCGTGACTCCGTGAACGCGAAAGAACCCGTGATGTGAAGGGGATGTGACTTCGTGAACGCGAAAGGAGTCGTGATGTGAACAGGCGTGACTCCGTGAACTCGGAAGAAGCCGTGATGTGAAGTGGATGTGACTTCGTGAACGCGGAACGAGTCGTGATGCGAAGGGGAGTGACTTCATGAACTCGGAAGGAGCCGCGATGTGACGGGGAGTGACCTCGTGAACTCTGACGCACCCGTGATGCAGTGGTGAAGGACTTCGTGACTCTGGTATATACGTGATGAGATGGTGAATGAATTCGTGAACTGAATTTGTGATGTGATGGGGACTGAGTTCGTGAACTAGGAGTCAGGACTCTGGAGATGTCGGTATGGATTTGCTTGCGTGTGCGTACTCTTGGCGACTGATAGCCGACTTGACATTTGGTAGTGTCTGCAGCATGTTGGTGCCCTTACACGCACAAACATGCTGTGGCGGTTAGTATAGAGTGTAGACGGAGCAGAAACTTGGAAGGAACTTCTGTTAGAGGCCAGAACGAGATTCGTAGGGGTGGTCTGGTAACGTTTGGGGGAAGCAACTGCAGGGGCGTTTGCTTTGGAGGACTTTGAGAGAGGATGTGACATTTTGCGTGTGCGACTGTGCGCAGCTTAAGCGCGAAATCGGAAATGGGGAAGGGACTGTGTATTGCAGACGAAGCGGCACCAGCGCTTCCCAGATGGGGATTGGGGGGGAGGGGGGGGGGATGTTTGGACCGGCACAGACTTAGCGGCGACTCCAACGAGTTTGGCGGGCCTCCGCTCTTCTGCCCCGATACTGCGGGCGTGCGTACCCACGTCGCGTAGTACACGTGCAGCTTAGCGAACGTTAGGGGGGCTTTGTCTGTGCGCGGCAGACGTTTGAGCCTCCTGCATGGCCGTGGGGTTCCGTTTACGCGGCGCGGCTTGGCGGCTCCTCCTTTCGGTGTGTGTGTCTGTGTGTGTCATTGTGTGTGGGGGGCCGGGGAAGGTGTCGTTTTGCCACTGTGCTATTCAGCCACGGGAGGGTTTCTCTTCGCGTTGATTGCATCTGCGTGCGTCCGTGCGCCCATGTTTTTGTCTTTTGTAAGCGCGTGCGTGCGCGCACCCCTCAAGGAAACACAAATAAAACCGTCTTCCTGGAGCTTTTATGCGAGTACTGGTGTGACCCTAACCGAGTATACAATGTTTGTTTTCTCGCTCTCGCTTAATAATGCTTACAGATATTCTGATGCTGGTAATATGCGGCATACGCTCGTTTTTATCCGTCCACACGAAAAAGCGTGCGCCGGATTTGATCTGTTTCGGCCGCTTCCGGATTTTTTCAAACGCTATTTAGCATCTAAGATCTCGGGAAGGCTTGACTCTATTCTAGAAAAATCACGAAAGTTTACGGGCTTTATCCATATGCCAGAGAATTATGATAATTTTAAAAATGTGAGGAAGCAGCCGATTGGCATCACGGTTTGTCGCTCACCTTTCCTAACAAGCGCGCGGACCTGTCCGTTGCGATAACAGGCGCAGAGAATTTTACGTGCTCTCAGGCGTTTAGGTGGGGGACTTCGCTTGCTGTTGCCGATAATAGGTTTCATCACAGTCGTGCATATGCCTGAGTTCTTGAATTCTAGGAATACGATCAGAGTTCTTCGATCTCCGTTGAACGTGAATATTGACTAGAGGGGTTTTTGTTTCTGTTTATTTGAGCAAAAGTCAGCTACTGGCACGATACTTGTCTGTAAAAGCCGGACCCCATCAAAAAATATGCGACGAACACGTGGCGAAACTCAATCCACTAAGCAGCCTAGCCTTACTCCGTGAACAGCGCTTCGAACGCGAAGGCGGAGTACGAGTGTTCAAAGATTTTTGATAAAATGACATAAATCTTTTCTAAGGGGGGAGACAGATAGTCCGTCCCATTTCTGAATTTATCTATTTTTTTCTGCTAGCTAGTTTTGCATACGAACCATATCGGTCACATTTTACTGGAGTGCTTTTCATTTGAAATCGAGACCACTCTTCTTACATAAGCGCTTAGACATTCGTCTCCTCATTATTTTCCTGAGCAAGTGACTCATTCAAAGGTCTGCTGAGTTTTTTCAACAGCGTCGGAGCGATACGAATGGCTCTCACTTCGATCGGAAGTGAGAGCCCATCACACAGGACCACAAGCAAACCGCGATTGCGTTGTCATCACCGTCATCCTTCTGTTGCAAGCAGGCTACCAATGAAAAACAAGGTGCGCGGTCGAGGTCGAAGTCAAATTCGAAGTAAGTGTTTATACGACGTGCAAGTAGGGTTACCAACACGTGTCTTCCGCGCTTGCGAACGTTATCATGACCCATTGAAAAGAAGTAAATACGAAGAATATCACAACAATCAGCGGGAAACATAAAGGGCGCGCACAGAACGCGCGAAGACGAGACAGAAAAGCGCGCGCCGTCATTGGTCAAAACGAGGTGTAAATAGCGGTACATCAGAGCGTCTGAGGGGTAAACAAACACACGAGGTGCGCAAAGAGCTGAATAAGCCTGTTATTTTTAAAACATGGAAAACTATTGAACCGGGCTTGCCGCGTTCCTTTAAACGTTTTTCATGCACGTCGCTGGGCTGTTCTGGGGCACGTATCGTCGGTTCACTCAAAGAGCTTTTACTTTCCCACGCTCTTTAGAGCCTGGCATTGCACCTTTTTGTCAGATGAGCCGGCCATGACCATTTTTTCTGACAGGCTGTGTTCTCCGTCTAGAAGTGTGGACGAGCTGTTTACCCGTCCTCCCATCTTGCATTTCCCACCAGACCTTGTTTCAAAATGACCCTTCTTTTGTAACAAAAACAAAATTAAGAACCTGCCTCTATTCATCTCAAAGACTATGTCTGATGTTCGCTGAAGGCGTCCTCACTGGCTCTGTCTGCTTGAAGAAATCACCGGTTATCAAGAGGAGCTGAGGGAGCGAAGACGACCTCTGTTTCCCTTCCTTTCGAGGTTAGTTAGCTTGCTTCTCCTTGCTAACGTCGTCTTTAATTTCACTAGAAAAACAATAAACGGTAGGGAGTTCTTTTAGACGGTTTTTGTGCTCAGTAACGATACCCAATAACGATACTATGCATGCACAAAAACGACAGAGGAGTATCGGGTATCCTTACAGGAATTATTGGAACAACACAGAAAACTCCCTAGTTTCTTAGACGTGTAAAGGAAGTATAAGCACTTACTTAATTCGTCCCCAACACGCTCGTTTGTGATTAGTGCTTTTGTGTTTCAAGCTTGGGGTAAGCTTTTGTGTTTCAAGCTTGAGGCAACCTGTAGGTACAAAGTTTGACCTTGCCAAGTGTAGGGAAAAGTTCGCTGTTCGGCTTTTTCCTTACGTCCTTTGTCGACTCGTTGTGACCTGTTCTTTTTTGTTACGGGTTACGTGTGGAGTCTGTCGGTTTTGGTTTTAAGGAGCCTTTTGGTTTTTGTATTGAGGAGCATCTCTGTTACGCCCGACGCGCCACCACCGCGCCGTGACGTAACAGAGATGAGTTCATGTATAGGCGAATATGTCGCCGAAATTATGTTCTGGCTATACACGAACCAACGAACTCATCTCTGTTACGTCACGGCGCGATGGTCGCGCGTCGGGCGCACTTCCGGTCTGGGGCTGAAGGCGGAAGTCCCTATGTGAGACGTGTATTCTAGGGTTGTATTAAAAAAAAACCTGACAAAAACTTGCCTTCTCGTCAAAACGCCGCGACTGGGGCTGCACCAAAAGAGTCGAGAAAGGTTTGAAGATCAGTTTTCATGTGCTCGGTTCGTCCGAGAACGTGGATATGTGCCGCGAAAATAGAAAACCAGTCGCCGTCGGACCACGATTGCTTGGGCGGGAAGCAGTTTGGGTTAAATTCACGGATACTTGTTGTCATCAGATTTATTTGTTTTGTTCCGTCATAAAAGCGGGAATACCGCCAAGTTGTTGGGACCGCCTGCATGCGGACGTTCAGTGCGTCTTCAAGATCGAACGGCCGCCTGATCGCTCGAACTGTCGTCTGCTCTTTCAAACGCTTCTGCTCGTCGTCTGCTCTTTTAGACGACACCGGCCCGTGGACCAAATGTTGGCCCGGTACTTACGATAAGAAGTGAGTGCAGGCCTCAAAATACTTAAGTTTGAAAATTGGTAAGCAGGCTCGATGTAAACAGTGGATACAAGGAGATGGTGATCGTTGTTACCAGTGACCATCAACGACTTGTTATGCCTCATTCACTTGGTCCGATTCTGCTTGCGATTTTCAGTATCGATGTTGAACATCTCAGCTACGGTTCACGCTGTTGTAACCCGAGCGACGTCATGACTGAAAATGCGACCGAAATTTCATCATGCGAATCAGGCTTTAGCGTACCCTCTGCGGCGTCCACGCGGAATGAATCGCCGCATGTCACATTATTCACGCGAAGGTTTGTGGTATAGCGAGCCTCAGTAATTTCGCTGAGGCTGCTCAAGTAGTCAGGCATTGCCCAGGAAGACGTAGAATCAACAATTCCAACGCAGAAACCTGCGTTGGAGTCACACCACCGCCGACAACAACGCAATTCAATGGTTTGTTTATCGGCGACGCGGCGAGCTTCTTTCCCACACCCCATCGCGCATGCGCGGCGCCGGTGGCGTCGGCTAGGAGCGCTCCAGTTTGTTTGTAAACATGAGTTGGTGTATAAAATATAGTGGAAAAACGATGTGAAATGAGGTGCCACTGAGCACCACGTTTTACATGCTCACGTCACGTCATGTGAGTATAACGTTAGGAAATTCATTTTTTAGTCTGGATACTTTAGACCTTGTCATTCGCAGTTTTCTCCGTTGGTAGCAGCCGCCTGCATTACTGGTGTTCTCGCGGAAAGTGGCGCACTAGCTCCCAATCAATTGCACAGCGCGTGCCATCCTGACTGAAAGCAATGTCAAGGGGTGAAACTAGAAGACCCTGTCCTCTAATAAAACGCTTCGTAGAGATTCCCGCTTCAAGAACTTGCGTCCCATCAAGTTTCCGAGTCTATTATATTCGCGAACACCGCCCCGTCGGACTTTAGCAAATGATTGACTCTTTGTCCAACAGATGTTTAGTCGAACTGTGGTAAAGTTTGAAGGTAGGCCAGTCGGTGCTGACACGTGTGACGTCACTGCTCCTCGCGCATACGCAGCACGGCTCGCCAGAAGCGACGCGCAACTGCTCAACCTCGGCCAGTGTAGAATACGCTACAAAATAAACTCCTAAAAACACGCTCCGATTCTATTCAAACATGAACTCTGAAAACACAGTACGCTACCTATAATACGAGTCTATGAGCAGCCAAACCCCGGCGTAAAACAACGAGCGCGAGGCGCGCGTGAGTCGCGCGCCTCGCCTTGGTTCAAACCTGAGAAAAGTGGAGTCGAGCGCCATCATTAGTTATCTCGACTGCATTTCGCTCAAAGTAGGTTGAGCGACACGAACACGCTTGGAAGTAAACATATTGCTTTGAGGTGAATGATCCAATGAGTGGTTTAATTAATGATGAGGTGTACTCTGACCAACGGGTTCGAATAAAACTCAGATTTCATTGCTTCGGCAAGCTGCAAACTTCTTAAAGAGGCGACCTCTTTAAGAAGTTTTTCAGGCGAGGCACTTACTTTTTTTATTTATTTGTTTAACTGACATACCCTCAGGGCGATCAGCATTACAGAGGTGAGCGGGAGTTAGAAGAGAACAGAACAAAGCTGTACACTTTGGAGCTCAGTCTGAGCTGTATAGATTATTTACGGCAATTTTTAAACATATAGTAAGTGGCAATTGTGGCAACAGATGTGGGAAGGTAGTTCCAGTCCACTGAAATTTTTGGGAATGGATGGCTCTTGTTTTGGAATGTCTACTTTATACATATATATGATGAAATCCGTGACAAAATATTAGACGGGTGATTCAGCGGTCAGCTGTGAAGTACTGCGTTATTATGGTATCTCTTATGAAAGTGACATCAACGCGCTATTTTACGACGTAAAGTGAGGTAGGCAACGATAGGCTGGTTGCCATAGATCATAATTATTAAGATAAAATACACAGAACAATTTTGTACTGATCGAACGACGGTTTAGCGAGAGAAACCTGGCCCACGACGTTTCATCGCATGCCACTTTAGCGAATGGCGGCGTTCATTTAACCGAATAGATAAAATGAAGGCCGCCGCTGTCCTGTTTTCGAGCTTGCCGAACCTTTGGCGATGGACACTCGAACTTGAGTTCATATTATTTTCCCCAAACTATAGCGAAGCACCCCTTGCTATCGTTCTGAACAGACCGCCTGGCGCGGTCTGTTTGGATGCCCAGTTTGCCGCCCCTACAAATGCCTAAACGTCGACTCGCGTATGTGATCTCTATTCGCTAAACTCTAATGCGCTAAAACGTCTTCGTTCATATAATATGGACTCGCATTAATGTTTGTAAGATGTTTCACAAAAATCGTGCACGCAGGTTCGTGTCTGTCTCTCCTTTTTGCCCCCTCGGCGAGCGGTCGTTGGCAAAAATATAAGCGCCTTCTTTTTTTTTCGTAGAAAAAACCGTGCGCAACAAAAGGTAAAAAAAAAAAAAAAAGGACAGGCCAGAAGGTTTTGAGGTGGGGTCCCCTTCACTGTCACGACGCCGACAACCAGGCGAAGTCTAGGGAGCCTTCATGTGCGCTTTGCTAGAGTGATGCCACCCTTTGTAATACCGCTCGCCCACAAACCAGCAGCCATTTTGGTTCTGGGCATCCGTGGGGCTAATAACTCTCCCGGAAACAAGCACCTTATCTCACAAGTTCGGAGCAGGGAAGTCAAGAAGCCGCTCGCTCTCCACAGCATGCGCGCTCGATGAAGAAAGCGCGAAACAAAACGAAAATAAAAGAAACGGGACAACAAAACTAAAACCAGAGGGAACAAGCTAAACAAAGAAAATGACAAGTGCAGGGTGCGTCGCCAGGCCCAGCCCAATACACCCCCCCCCCCCCTCCACACACACACACACACACACACACACTGACACACACATCTGGAGCCGTCAGCGCCGCTGCGAAAGAACTTCGAGGATGGCTGAGAGCCGGAGGCAGTGGCGGTGGCCGCGGCTGCAGGGGCCGACGCCGCTTTCCGTGACCTCGAGGCTCGGTGACTCGGTGAATGGCTGTGACTCGGTGAATGACTGTGACTCGGTGAAGGGCCGTGAAGTCGAACCGGTCGAACGACTTCATGAACGGGATCAGTTCACGGGCGTGAGGGGAACGACTTGCTGAACTCGATGAGCTCGTGATGGGACGATGAGCGACTTTGTGAATTCAGAGCTGGCGGTGATGGGATGGGGAATGCTTCATGAACTCTATAGGATTCGTGATGTGATGGTGAAGTACTTCGTGAACTTGACGGATTCGTGAAGTGACGGTGAATGACTTTGTGAGTTCAGAGATCGAGGTGACGTGATGGGGATGAGTTTGTTGTCCGGTTGAACTCCGTGATGTGAATGGCCGTGACTTTTGGACGTCGGTGTACTTTGTGATGTGAAGGGCCGTGAATATTAGACATCGGTGTACTCTGTGATGTGAAGGGCTGTGACGTTTGGACGTCGGTGTACTTTGTGATGTGAAAGGCCGTGACTTTTAGACGTCGGTGTACTCTGTGGTGTGAAAGGCTGTGACTTTTGGACGTCGATGTACTTTGTGATGTGAAGGGCTGTGACTTTTGGATGTTGCTGTAATTAGTGATGTGATGGTGAGTGAGTGGGTTCGGAAATGCCGACCTATGCAGCTGATACATAGAACAATTTGCTTGCCCAGCATAAAAGCATCGCAGTGCTTGGCTCCTGCAATGATGTGACTGGAACCAGCAGGCAACTCAGTGCATCTGCATTGCCAAAGTTCACTCCAGGCTTCTGAGACAATCTCTTGCAGCCACTCATTGTCAATTCTTATTGAAGCACCTGTGGTGAACTCTGAAGTGAAAAGCGACAGTCATGCCGGACTAGACCCAAGAATGATTTGTGGTTCGTGAATAAGCAAAACTTCAGCACATCAGCACCTTCTTTTTCTTCCATCTGGCCATATATATAGTCCTTCGATGGCGACAACCGTTATGATCTGACTGCCACAGCTAACTCTGCTCCCAGGTCCACTAGATGTGCTAGTCCTGTTTCAGTACTGTATGGGAAAAGCATTACTAGCACAACCCCCATGGCTATTCAGATTTAAGGTAATAAGCCAATATGTCTGCTGATGTGTGCAATTTATTACTTTATCTTCAAACGCGGTTTTTTGAACCCCTCACTACCACTACTTTCTTAAGTAACAGGTGCAATGAGTGTGACATAAACTTGGCAGAACCGTTTGGTAAAAATTGAGCAGGCCCAAATAGCTTTGCAACTAGCGTATATTAATTAGATTCGGTGCCCGAACAATAGCCTCAACCCTTTGGGATGCTTTATGCAGACTGTCCTTGTCCCTGACACAGCCCAGGTACTCGATGCCAGATGTCCAGGAGGTGCATTTCTGCAGATTCTGCTTCAATCCTGCACTGCTAAGCCACCGCGGCACTTTCTCCAAGTTATGGATGTAGTCCTTTCCTGTTGCATTCATTGCCAAGATTTCATGAAAAGAGACAATGACTTGTTTTCAACTTTACAGCAGGTTCTCCATTTCTCACTGAAAATAGCTGGTGCTGACATTATACCGAATTGAACCCGGTTGTACTGAAAAAATTCTCGCTGAGTATTGATCGCCACAAACTTCTTGGATGCCTCGTCCAGTGCCACTATCTGTCTCCTATATTCAGCTTTATAAATTCAATACTACCTCCTAGCTGCCAGCTTGGTCCAGGTTTTCTCCACTCATAGCATTGGATATGTTTCAATGTTTGCAGCCCGATTAAGAACTCCCAACAGAGCTGGATTTTTCAATGCCTGTTAAGTATCGTGCCAATGGGGCTGTCTACTCTTACGTGTGCATTGAACTTTGAATGCCTTCATGCTGCAACTGCTGTAGCTCTTGATCCATCAGTTCCTTTAGTGTTATTGGTCATTGGCCAAGCTTCCCCTTGTACTTTTATTTTATCCTTGACACCACAAACTGGGCCTAGACTTTCTGCAAACGAACTGGGAGATGTGCCAGCCATGCAAGTCCTAAGCAATGAGAGCACGATGGATATTCAGCAGGCTCTTGAACGGCATCCCAAAACATCTCGCTGGATTTGACTGTACCTAATTTCTCTTATGAAGGACATGGGAGCCACCCCTGACAACAAGCAAAAGCAGCTGTAGGCCTCAATCCCCCAAACTTGGCAACTAATCTCACCTTCCGAGCAAAAGCTACCCAGTGTCCGGTATAACCTCCAAATTTTATATTGCACTGTTTGAGCACGAGTGCGGAAAACACCTTGTGAACTCTATTTCATTTATCAGCAAGTGACAGCCCTCACTCATTTGACCTTAGACGTCCTCTATGTTAACTTTTGTAACCACCGATTGACCTTGGAAAGTCACTGAGGCATGTTTCGGCAACACCATCAGCTTCGGAACGTTCACATCCTTGGTCTATGCAGTGACGGCATCAGCTAGCCCGAGCTTCAGTGACCGCAGGCTGCCAATGTCCTCTTGTGATCGCTTGCCAATTGCGGCGAGTAAACAGACATGTCCATTTGCATGAAAGGTGCTGGTCACCTTGGTCTGCAAGTGAATGGCCGCCGGCAACATCTTGTGCCACATGATGTAGTAGCCATCGTTATGCTCCCTGGTGGCCACCCCTAGCCACTGTTGCAGCAGGATCTTTTTTTTTTAATTTTCGGTTTGAGAATACTTGACTAGAAAAGCAGCGTCCTCTAACAGTAAGCACATCGGCTACATCACGTTGGCTTATCGTGTGGCAGTTGCCTTTATAGAGTTCAACTATGGATTGCCTTTTTTTTTTTTCTCTAAAAGTTGCAGCAAGGAAGTCTTCTTCACTTTCTGCCTGACCAGCATGAAAAAAAAGAAAAAAGGGGGTGACCGATTCATTTAGTGAGCACGTGGCTACGCTGCGGCGAAGCGAGGTCGCTCTACTGCGGTTTCAGCTCCGCAAGTATCGCTTTGCTGCAATGCGCCCGTGTTCGAGGAGGAGCGCAAAGAGTGGGGCTAAGTCGCCCCGATCATCACTTTGATATGTATGAATATCGCTGTTCATCTCTAAGCGAATAGTATTGAATAGCGTATTATTCTAAACAACTGTTCAAAAATTCGCGCAACCCTATTCATTTGGGCTTTGAACACTGTTAACAAGGTAACTCCTCGAGCTTTCTCATGGGAATTTAGTGCTAGTTGCTTTTACCAGATGATGATTTTTTTCTCTTTGCATTAGCATCAATCGACCAGCTTGCCTGGGCTAAAACTAAAACTCCAAGTACGTAGAGCCTCCAGCAGTAAAGTTGCTGGACATAGATTGCACCACTTTATGGCAATATAGCAACTGAACCAAGATTGTAAACGTTTGTCTAGAGTCCGCCCCGGCTGGCATGCAACAAACGGCAGTGTTGCCCCTCAGAAATGTTTCATGGCACTACTGGTGCCATGGGATGGTGATTTGTTTCATTCCCAAGAGTGCCAAAAAATGGCATGACCATATGGTGCTGGAATGCAAAGAATAGTGGGCCTGCCTTTTTAATGATGCTATAGCCGCTGTCAGAATGGAAATGCTCCAGAGGTGGGACAACAGAAGCTCCGTTTTGCTGTTCTCACTCTGTCAGTCACTATGGAGACCCATATTTTGTCTGGAAACGTTTTTCAGACAACCTATAGGTCTAGTATATGCATAATGTGCAGGAAGGGACATTGCAGTCACAGTCGTTCGTCCTCTTCTTAATTTTTGTCTGAAAAATTATAGATGGTTATGTTAGAAAAACCAAGAACTATACAATTCTCTTGGGCACAGACCTTTGAAACATGACCCTTCGAATGCTCATGGATGACTGAGCTGTCAGTTGAGTTGCCATCAAGGTTAATGAAACCAGTCTGAGATTTTTGTGCCAGCATAGACCGTATTGTATGAGATTGGGTGAAACAAAGTCTGTATGTAGCCTATCAGTACTCTGGATTTTGTTACAGCTGAAAATTGTCTTTCTATATAATAATGTCATGCGACAAGCTTATGGATACAGGCAGATGTCATAAGTTGTGTCTCAATATTATCACACAGCGAAATTAATATTGTATCTTAACAGGAAGTAAAAAAAATAACTACCTACGTTACATAGTGGCTCACTCTATTTATGTTTTCTGGTTGCGCATGCGTCACATTGCGCATTCTTCTTTTAAATACTGTGTCGTGAATTAAAGCTCCTGGTTTTAATCTGGGTGGTCTCTCTCAGTTTCTTTTTATGTTTATTTTGCATTGGTACTTGTATCCCGCCTTTATCAAAGTTGGTTATTGAAAATTTCTTGAGAAACACCTTTATAAAGCATCTGTGCTTTCTACTTCGTATTGCTCCATCATAATTTCTTCTAAACGTTCGTGTGAAAATTTATTTGGATTTAAATTTCAAGTTTTGTTGGCATGCCTGAAGGTTGCAGTCATTGAACTATGATGTACTCTGAGTGTTATTTTAATTTTATTTATTAAAGTTTGTGTGTGTATTTCAATTCAGCCAATGCTACTATACCTCGTTCCGCCTTAGGTCGAGACCAGGGTGTAAGATAGACAGGTGGGGAAACGGCCCTTAGAAGTCTACCGCCACGCCGTGACCGGATTGTGTACTTGTCTGCTTGCGGGTACCCCCGATTTGCGACAGATGGCGCTGCGGCGAGAGGAACAAAATCGGAATCCGATTTGCATGGAACTCTATGGGAGAGTGCGCAAAATAAAACGAGAGCACGACAGTCCTCCATTGAAAACCCACGAGAAACCATCTCCGTCAGTTTAGCCGGTCGCCACCGGTCGCCCACCCGGAGTTAGAGTTCGCGGTGCTCCACATAGATGGCGCCACAGAAAAAGAGAAAACAGAGGGGGACACAATCCGGTCACTCATTTGGCTCTCGTTTTCCCACCTGTCTATCTTACACCCTGGTCTAGACGCAGCCGACGCTGTGAGCTGATGGGACCAATCGTAGCTTCAAAAGAACACCATCATGGTGTTCGTCATATTTTTGCATTTGTTCTATCATCGTTTGATAAATCATGTGCAGGGAAGGCATAGTGACTTTTGCTTTTGACGCTGTTGGATTGGTCCCATTAGCTCGTAGCGTCGGCGGCGTCCGCACTTGAAGGGACACTGACAACCCCCAAAATTTTTGTTTTATTTTTCTCTAGGCGATTCATTGTAGTGTCAAAAGACTACCCACTCAATATTTTGCTACAGAGTCACGCCACTGCTCTAAACCGAATCTGGACTGGGGAGAAAAAAGGATTGTAGAGGAGGAAAGAGTTGCCGGAAGTGACGTAGCTACACCCGACTGCTTTTTCTTTTCTTTTTCTTCGTTTTTCCGGTCGTGCGAAGCAGACGAAAAACGTGCACGTCGCACGAAAAACGCAAAAGTCAAGCACTAAATGCTTTCCGTTCACGCGTTTTTTAAGCGTCTTCAGCCAGAAGAAGGGGCGGCGACTCGGCAACGTCTTCGTGCGAATGAGCTTGGTGGTCGGGCGCCTTTTCCACATACCGACGGCACCAGGCGGTTGCTGCACGAACTAAAAATTGAGGAAGTGACCTACCTGTGCTACCAATCGATAATGGGAGCTACGCTACCAGTTTCTTCGCGCTCTGAGCAGCGGCGCCTGCCCAATGCGACTTGAAAGAGGGGCATCCGTGGCGTCCACCCAACGTCGTGTTTTCCTTTCCGTCGACGTTCTTTTTTTGTGTAACACAATTATATACAGGGTGCGGCCGTAAAAACTTTCACATTTGACACGCCTAGCGAAAATCGAATTTCAAACATACACACCTGAAATTGGGCACACGAACGTCGTTTATTCCAAAGTTTTTTGCCTATTTTTTTCAGACGTCAACTCTGGAGTAGCGAATTATTAGAAAGATAACAAAAATGGCAGACGTGCACCCGTTCGCCGTCTGCGATATGGTTCGCGACGCCGCTCCCAGGTGGCGCACTGAACGCTAAAACGCGGGAAACGCCGCACGAAAGGCTGGTGTCGGGCGAGATAATCGCGATAGAAAGGTATTTGAACGAAATATATGAACGATTGTTGAAATTACCTGTTTCGAGTCAAGTTCTGACAGATCGTCATGCAAGCAAGAAGACACCATGATGCGACGAGATCATTTATTTACAGCTGCTCGTCTTGTTGACAATTGCGGGTCGCTCTCGAAGACAGCAAGCACCGCTTCAATGAGCTCCTCATTTTTCAGCAGGCTCTCACGTTCACTGACTGGATTCTTCTTTTTAAAGTCTTCTCCACTCACAAAACGATCCGCCCAACTCAAAACAGTCATCATCATCATCATCATTTATTTTCCTTGAGGGCCCGTGGGGCATTATACAAGGGGGTGGCAATAGAAAAAAAACAAATAGAACAGTAAACACAATTATAACACTGTAAGCTAGCTAGGTAGGTTAGATAAAAAGAGGGTAATGGCTTCAACAAATTTAGTAGTATCATTAATACAAACGATGTTATGAGGTAGTGAATTCCAATCCTCGATGGCCAATGGTAGTGTGGAAGTCTGGTGAGAAACAGTTGATGATCGAATTGGACGTAATTTACATAGATGATCTAGACGCGGGAAAATACGATGGGGAGGTGATAGCAGTGATTCTTTAAGGTGGCTATTGTGATAGAAAATTCGATGGAGGAGAGAAAGGCGTGATACTCGGCGGCGAAGGGAAAGTGAATGAAGGTTAGCTGATTGGCGTAATCCTGATATGCTGGTATATGGTGAGTAGTTGTTATAAATAAAACGAAGGGCTCTGTTTTGGACGGATTCTAGATTATTTGCAAGGTAGGACTGCCATGGGGACCATATAGATGAGGCGTATTCTAATTTCGATCTTATAAGAGTAGTATACGCTAGTCGTTTTACGGAGGGTGTAGCAAGTTTAAGGTTACGGCGCAAGTATCCGAGAGAACGGTTAGTATCAGAAATAACAGAAGTTATGTGAGTAGTCCATGATAGGTCAGAGGTGAGATGAACACCCAGGTACTTATAAGATGAGCATGCTATTACTTGAGTGTTAGAGAGGTAATACGAAAATGGTGTGGCACGCGAACTGCGGGAAATTGATAGGGATCTACATTTATTGAAGTTTAATGTCATCTGCCATTTTTCACACCAATGGATTACAGACTCTAGGTCTTCCTGGAGAGCATGATGATCATGGTTTGAAAGAATGGGTCGGTAAATGACACAATCGTCGGCGAACAGCCGCACAGAAGAAGCGATATTAAGGTGGAGATCATTAATATAGATTAGGAACAGAAGGGGGCCCAGTACGGTTCCCTGGGGGACACCTGACGTTACGGTAGAGGTGGGAGATTTTACGTTGTTAACGGAGGAATATTGCTTACGGTTAATTAGGAATTCAGAAATCCACTTAACAACAGAGGGATGAATATTAATAACGTTAAGCTTTGTTAAAAGACGTTGGTGGGGTACTTTATCAAATGCTTTGGAGAAGTCAATGAAAATGGCGTCGGTCTGAATATTCGAATCAAAGCTTGAGTAAATATCAGTAAGGAAGGCGGTTAGCTGGGTTTCACAAGAGTAAGATTTACGAAATCCGTGCTGATGTTTAAAAAGAAGGTTATGAGAGTCAAGAAAGTTTATTATATTTGAGTAAAGTATATGCTCCATGAGCTTAGATGGAACACTGGTGAGAGAGATGGGACGGTAATTACTTATTAGTTGGCGATCACCAGTTTTGTGAACAGGTATTACGTTAGCTATTTTCCAGTCACGTGGAATTATGGAAAGCGTGAGCGATTGTGAGAAAATGTCACAGAGAAAAACAGAGGAAATATGTTTAGTGTTTATTAATACCTTCGAATTAATTTGGTCATCTCCAGAGCTCGAGGAAACCTTTAGGTTTTCTATTGCTTTCAATACACCTGCGTGGTCAATTATGATAGGATTCATCTGGGGGTGAGTTAATGGGCATGAGTCGGGAACGTTTAGCAAGTCTTCTTTAGTAAAGATTGATGTGAAGAAATTGTTAAGGTAAAGAGCGCTATCTTCGTCTGAAAGTGGGATGCCGTTGTCGTTAATGAACTGCAATGGAAGAGACAGAGCTGGGTTGACCACTTTCCAGAACTTTTTGGGTTTATTTGTTAAAATGTTGGGGAGGTCGTGAGTATAAAACTTAATTTTAGCATCAGCAATGGCGGTTTTGTAGGATCTAGCACACGCATGATATGCATCCCACGAGGCTGCATTGTTGACAGATTTCGCTCGTTTATAAAGTCGCTTTTTCTTGTTAGCATGACTATGCACCGTTTTGTTATACCATGGGTGACAGTTATCTGATATGATGCGGGTCAATGGTATGAAGCGCTCAACTAAGTGGGATAGCTTATTTTTATAGAGCGTCCAATTTTCATTCACGGTTCTTTCCTCGAGATTAACAGAGAATGATTGGTAAAAGTCTTCGAGGCATGCGTTGATAGACACATAGTCGGCCCTCGCGTAGTCGCGAATGTATTTGCAATAATGTGATTTTCGAGGAACAGCGAGAGAGAGTGTTATGTCGATGACAAGATGGTCGCTGATTCCTGTTAAGTAGGTAACGTTGCTAAAAAGAGAAGGATCCTGACTTAAGCACAAGTCGAGTATATTGCTGCAGCAGTCGGTAATTCTAGTAGGCTGTGTGATAATATTTGTTAGGTTATAATCTAGGCAAAGATCTATAAATTCTTGAGAGGAAGTGCAAGTGGATGTGAAGGTAGACCAATTAATATTCGGGTAATTAAAATCCCCAAGAAGTACAACAGAAGCGTTAGGATATTGAGTAGCGAGTTCAGAAAGACACTTATTAAGCTCAAAGGTGAATTCCTTATTACTATCAGGTGGCCTATAACATACGCCCAGTACAACAGAGGGCGCCGTAGGGAGATAAACCCATACGACTTCTAGTGCGGTAGAAAGTGGAATGAGCCGAGACGTGATTTGATTATTAATAGCCAAAAGTACGCCTCCCCCCTTTCTAGTAATTCTGTCGCACCTGTACACACGAAAGTTTGGATAAGGAGGAAACAATTCAGCATCTGATATGTCGGGATTCAACCACGTCTCAGTAAGAACAATGAAGTCGGCGTTGCACGTTTGAAT
This sequence comes from Ixodes scapularis, assembly GCF_016920785.2. NCBI lineage: Eukaryota > Metazoa > Arthropoda > Arachnida > Ixodida > Ixodidae > Ixodes > Ixodes scapularis. Next base: position 30,183,267 of record NW_024609836.1, read on the forward strand.
CAAGGAATTCACATCATCTCTCTTTGGGATTAGGCTTCTAATGTTAGTAAACAAAATAGAATGAATAGAAGATATCTTGTTGATAACGTGAGGTTTGGCAGTTTGATTGTGAGTGGGCACACGCGAAGAACGCCGGCATTGCTACGTACATTTTTCAACAACCGAGCCGATAGCGTCATCGAACACAAAACACTTGCCATCTATGAACAGTTTATCGTGACGCAGCCGAAAAGGCGTTCCCTTTGGTTTGGCAAAATCAAGAAGACGACGTCGTGCGAGCCTTACAGAAAGTGGAAAATCTTCACTAATTGCAACGCGTGAGCCCTTAAGCTTGTGCGCAGAACCAAGAATGCCCTCTTTTTCTTTGAACGACGAAAACTTGACAATGATGGGACGAATTTTCTGCTGATGGAATGCTCCTAACCGGTGAGCTCTTTCAATTCCGGAAGATAAAACTTCGATACCGAGTTTCTCGGAACACAGGCTTGTGATCAAGCCCTCAGATTGAGCCCAAGTTTCTTTGTCAGTGTCAGCGATTCCGAAAAATATTAGATTAGAACGGCGGGATCTGCCCTCCGCGCCGTCGCAGCGCGCTTTTAATTTGGACAGCTCGTTTAAAGCCTCCGTAAGGTGAGGTGGAGTAGATGTATCGCAATCACCTGTTTCTTTCCGGGAATTCAGTTCACTTGAGAGCTGGTCTACGCGCTCCTCAAGGGCCGAAACGGTCGCTTCGTACTGCTTTTGCTGCTCTGTAAGCTGAGTGACTTCCTGCTGAAGCGTAGAATGACTCGCCTGAAGTTTTGTAACAGTGTCTTTAAGATTATTGAATTCTTCTATTTGGGCTAGAGACATGGGGCCTGGGTTTCTTTCCACATCGCCGGAAAGCAGCAGCAAGACTCTAAGAAACTCGATACAGGCTTTGCATGAAAATACAAAAATGACTGCGTCGCAAGAAAGGGTTAGTAGGCGCTTCATGTCGATGGGGCACGACATTTCAAAAGGTAGGGTGTTATTTGGTTGTTTCCAATTTGCGTTTTGCATGTAACTAACCTGCGTCATGAAGAGTGTTAACGCCGGCATGGCTTTGTCGTGCCCCAGCGATTGCAGCGGTGGAAGATGCTTTTGAAGGCAGCCGACGGACGGAAACGGAAACGTCCCACGGTGCGCCATCCTGCGGTTGTTGTCGGTGAGGGACCACGTTGGCCACGTCAGGAGTGAGGCAGCAGGAGCTTCCTCTTGCGCTGCTGAGTCGGTGTTGAACGGGTGCTCCCGCGACCATGACGAAGGGCAGGCCCCATCGCCGTCCGAGGTACTTGGTGATGCCGTGAACAGGAGCAACAGCATCTGCGTCATGAAGAGTGTTAACGCCGGCATGGCTTTGTCGTGCCCCAGCGATTGCAGCGGTGGAAGATGCTTTTGAAGGCAGCCGACGGACGGAAACGGAAACGTCCCACGGTGCGCCATCCTGCGGTTGTTGTCGGTGAGGGACCACGTTGGCCACGTCAGGAGTGAGGCAGCAGGAGCTTCCTCTTGCGCTGCTGAGTCGGTGTTGAACGGGTGCTCCCGCGACCATGACGAAGGGCAGGCCCCATCGCCGTCCGAGGTACTTGGTGATGCCGTGAACAGGAGCAACAGCATCTGCGTCATGAAGAGTGTTAACGCCGGCATGGCTTTGTCGTGCCGTCACGACAGCATGGCTTTGTCGTGACGGCGTTAACACTTTGTCGGGCGTGAAGGCGGGCGTTGATGAAATGCAGTGCGAAATTTTCGTTGTGCTGTGGCCACCGAGTTCCGCTCCACGTACCACTTGACTGCCTGGGCACACTCACTTGCCGAGTATTGCGGCATGGCAGGGCGGCGCGGAAAATATTTTGATAATAACTGCAGAAGGTAGTGCAACAAAAACAATAAATAGGAACAATCAAGATGCCTCAGCAGCGGCACTCTTGATTCCAAAGTTGAGCTTTCACCGGGAACGGACGTGTCAACAGATAAGCAGACGACAAAAAAAGACACACGTTCGTCTGCTTTAGAACATATTTTTATTAAACGAGGGCGTCCGCCAGTTTGTAAATTTCAAGTAAAAGGGCATAATCGTTCACATATTTCGGTAAAATCACTTTTTATCGCGATTATCTCGCCCGACACCAGCCTTTCGTGCGGCGTTTCCCTCGTTTTTGCGTTCAGTGCGCCATCTGGGAGCGGCGTCGCGAATTAGATAGCAGACGGCGAACGGGCGGGTATAGGCCATAGGAAATGCACGTCTGCCATTTTTGTTATCTTTCTAATAATTCGCTAGTCCAGAGTTGACTTCTGAAAAAAATAGACAAAAAACTTTGGAATAAACGACGTTCGTGTGCCCAATTTCAGGTATGTACGTTTGAAATTCGTTTTTTGCTAGGCGTCCCAAATTTGAAAGTTTTTACGGCCGCACCCTGTATATGCTGCAGTTACGTGTACTACTCGCTGATATACAGCCTCTTTCCGATTTTCCTCGATTTTTCGTTCCGACTTCCGCCGCTTGGCATCGGGCGCTCGCGCGTGCGCAGAACGCTTCTCGGAAAAGGTCCATTGTTTTGATCGGTAAACGACTTCTCTGTCGCAGCTAGACAGATTCCTTCGTTCAGCCCCCAGCTGCGACTCTCGCCATACAACACCATGTTGGGAATTATGCACAGAATCAAAAGAGTGCTTCCAATGGACCTTTTGCAGAAACATCGGTTCGAGAGTAAATGAATCCAGTACCCTCTCCCTCTTCCTACTGGCGGAGCAGAGAGGGAAGATGGTTTCGTTCTGTCGACTTCGGAGCGGAAGATTACGCACGATAGGGACAAAGGCGAGTTTGGGGGAGCCGTATCTAGGTCACAGCGCCTCGATGAGTGAACAGGATGTAGCTGACGTTTTGGGTGTGGAACGGGTGGGAGAGGCCTTGCGCGCGCGTTGTTTTCTCGCCACTTAGCCTCGAACCCAGTCGCGTGTCTAGGTGGCAGCACATATTCGCCAAAAGGTCCATTCTCTGTGCAGACTTTTTTTTTTTTTTTCAGTCAACGTATTTGCAGTTTTTTAGAAGCCACACAAAATGGGTGTCATATTTTTTCTATTTTTAATATTGAGTGTGTGCCTTCGATGACCATAGAGAACGGCACGCGACCACCAAAAAGGGAGTGAGCGCGACTCAAACCAACCATTTTTCGATCTGCAGTTTACGGGGGGAAATAAAAGGAATTCTGTCATATGTAATGTACAAAGAAAAACCTTGCGAGCATAAATACCCCGTCAGTGTCCCTTTAACCTGAAACGAAGTACAGTGATGAACTGTAGTGTCAGTGACACACAAAGAGAAAAAGAAGGAAAGGGAAAAGGAAAAGTTTTTCTTTCCGGAGAAGTGGATGGTTCGTAGTAGTGCTTGAGGGGGCGTCCCTTTGCCTTGTTGTCCTTAATTTTTTTTTTTTTTTCCTGGTGTGTTGTGTTTTTGAAAGGGGCATGTTGAGTGTTTGGGTGACCTTGTGGTTGTGAGTATATAAGGATGTGGGACTAAATAAATCTTTTAGCTGTGTTTGAGACGTTCTCTTCTTCACTTGTCTCTGTCCCTTCTACTTTTAAGTTTCTATTTCTACCCCAGTCCCGGGTTAAGTTCCATCATAATGATGAACTGTTGGTTTTTCATTTATTTTCCCTCATTAAAAGATGCAGACGAAAGTGGTGTTAAGACTGGAAATTTCGGCATGCCATCAACAATGGAAATAGGACTGACACAACATTGTGTCATAAAAAAAAATCGTAGCATTTCTAGCTGATAACAATTTTCTGCACTGTATTGACCTTGCTGTAGTTTGTAAATGAAAAATAGAGCTTTGTAAAAATATGTTATGAAGATGCAAAAGGGCAGATGAGAGCATGAGAATTAGGACATTGGAGCAGAGCGAAAGAAATGACTTTATTGACCAGTCGTTCCATGTTTCGTCTCCGTCCTCATTTGATGATGACTTTTTATTAAATTATGAGCAAGCCTCTCTTAAATGTACCACCTATTTATCGTGACATTTGTCCCTCCCTCCCCTGTCAACATAGAAATGGGAAATACTCAAAGAGTTCGGTGCAGCAACAGAGAGTAAAAAAAGACCGATGTCTCAAACATACCACATAAACTTTTTTTTTTTTTTATTTTACAAAGCGCGTTTGTTAGCAAAAATTGCCTCTACGCTTTTAGTTATTTTTTTTTGTATCCTACCCTAAAACAAAGTTAAGCACGTGCGCACACAGACACACACATACACACTGTTTTCTTTTCTCTTGGGATGTCGAGTGTCAGTGTACTTTCTTTTGCATATTTGTTTCACAAGGCTTCGCTCCTTTCTTTGAGGGTGCCATGAATAGTTCGCTTTCCTGCTCCTTTTATTCTCGTTTTCATGGGCGGGACATTGCACTTTGCTATGCCAACGAAAGGTGGCACCAGCGGCTAAGACGCCGCCTTGTGCCGCCATCTACAGGATACTCGACAAACTATGCAACGGGTTAAAAAGAATGCACTTCACCGGCTTCTTCTAGTCATTTCTTCCCTTCCCCTGGTTTCTGCTTGAGTGGCACCTCGGTTTATTTTGTATTCTCTGCCTTTCTTTTTTCTGTACGTAAAGGACTGCGGTAAAAAAAGAACTAACAAAAAGCCGAGAGTTGTAAAATGGCCCATTTTGTGGCAGAGCTGGCGCGTCATTTTGCTATAGCGAGCAAACTGGAACGGATAGGACTGTTTTTATTTTAATTTTTCTGTTCCTCGCATGCTCTATCCTTAGAACACGAAGTGCAATCTAAATTACGCACGTTATTACAATGGAGCTTCACTCGGAGATAGTTGAGGACTAAGAATGAATGGGCCGGCGCTGCGCGAGAAAATTGCACATCGTTATCGATTGCTCTCTTTCCCCTTCTGTATTCTTGCCTTGAACATTTTCGCAGCTTTCTTTGCCTCACGTCGGCGTATTGAGAGATGAAGGTACAGATGATGGGGGCCCTAAAGATAAACGGATGAATTGACGCGCCCGTTGACATGACGGTCAACTACGACAATATATTAAAACTATCTTGGAAAAAGCGTCTCGCTGACGTAGTCAGTCCATCTTCGCCGACGAAGTTTTACACTAGACACACTTTGCAAACGTTCGAGGGGTCCGTCGGATCCCGTGGCTCCGTCCCTCTCTTTCACGCACGCTGTAGAGGTGCGTGGAAACCACTTTGATTGTCGTCAAGACTCGACGGAGAGATGAAGAAAGCGGGTTCACCCAGAGTGTCTCTTGACGCGATGGGCCGAGGTCTTCTTTCATGGATCCAGGTCTTCAAGCACGGCGTGGGCATTGAGATGACCTTGCGGATGACACAAAAGGGGGCGCATTGAGTGTTCCCTATTGCGCCATGAAGGAGATGAGCATTTCGTTCCCACTCCGTCCTTTTGTGTGTCGTTCCTGCGAGAGGTAGAGTCTTTGAAAGTGGCGGGTGACGACACTGCGCAGGGCTGGGTTTCTCCTTTGGCAAGCTGTCCGGATCAGGGTAGGGTTTTTTTCGCACTCGTTGAACAAACGGCTTTGAGTGGGGCGTAGGTTTGGTCTGAGTTAGCTTCGATAGAGGTGCTTTCTGTGCGAACTTTTAGCCTTGTGGAGGCCAGTGTTGCCTCGGGACCACGTGTTGAGCATGCGGAATTTCCCCATGCCGCACCTCATGTCGCACCGAAAGGGTAGGGACTCATGAAAATACTCGAGTTGGGAAGTATGAGGAAGCGAAGCAAGCACTCAAACGCTAATTCTGAAGGTTCCTCGGGCGGTATGAGGATTTTGTGTCTCGTGAATGAAGGAGTTTTGAATTGGCTGGCCTTCTGTATCGTACCCTCTCTTCGACGAATTATTGGGTGCAGTGTGTTTCTCCACAAACGATGCTTATACAACGGGCTTCTCAGATCAGTCCGGGACGCACGAGAGTGCTTCGGTATTGCTAAGCTGAGCTGAAGGAGCACTACGTGGACTTTTCTTGCTTCCTAACCATCTTCTTTCCGGATTCTCGAAGACTTTCGAATAGTGCTAGTTGACAGCTGCTTGTAACGAGCACAGCCTTTCCTAGGTCTCTAAGGAGGGCACATAGCCCTACAGGGTGTTTTTAAAAGACGCGCATCGTTGCTTCGCGGATGCTACATTCGCCCCCGAGGCGGCAAAGGCCGGGTTCACAGCCACTGGACACCGTTGGGGCAAGCAGCTGCCTCTTGCTGAATAGCGCAGTGATCACGATCCCAACGGCCATGGGCCCAGGTCAAGACGGTGGAAACTTTCAGCGGAGCTGTTGTCCCACGAGTGGTTCTGCGGCCGTGGAAGCCTAGAGGAGACCTGACCTAGTGACACTGTCGTCTGCAACCGCGGGCGCACCGTTCCGGGAAGAGGCGCGTTGAGGCCCGTCGGATCAGCAGCATCTGGCGATGGGATTGTAGAGCGGCAGGCGTCCGTTGGGGTGGAAGAAACGGTAGTAGACGAGCATGAATACGATGCCCGTCGCGAAGCTGGTCAGCACACCGACCAGGATGGGCAGCCGGTACCAGAGCACCGGATCCACACGCAGGTACCACAGCACGATGAGGGCCGTGTTCTCTAGGAAGGCGATGACGTAGTATGCGCTGTACTTGTACCGGGTGGGCTCGTCCTGCGTACCGGATGGTAACAAGACGGAGAGACACCGGTTAGTTGGTCGCTTTGTCTCAGCCAGTCGTAACAATGTTTGGTCGATTTTCTGAATGAAAATTTAAAGGGCCTAGCTGGATGGAGCCGTACAGAAGTTCAAAGTACGCATTCCGAAATTCCACCCCAACTCCACATAATTAAGGTGGTGATTTGAGCTAGTTGGTGCATGACTGAATAAATATGGAAACAGTGTGCAAAAAACTGGCACTACTCGTATATAGATATATAGGACAGATGCACCAAAATGTAGCGCTGAATATGCTACACTTCGGTATTTGTGATATTTATACTTCGTTTTATTTTATGATGAACTGCAACATAGCCTAGAAGCCCCAGCTTATAAGCTCCAGGCTTCCATGTTTTCGGACAAATTCGAAAAAATTTAAAAAACACTCATGGGTAAATTTTTTTATCAATTCGAATTTATCCGAAAAACTCCGAATGTCGAGGTCCCAAGAACAAATTTAAAAGCGAAAACACTCTGTTTTACAAATAAACTTCATAACAGCACGGTGTCAGTGGTCCTGAGGAAATACGCCTTCTCTGTCCTTTCAGATCTCCTACTGACAGAAGGGGTCTGCATTTTAGCTCCTCAAGTTTCCTTCAAAGCAGTTGTGGGTCATGGTACCCGGATTTTATTATTTTGTCCTTGAACTTTAAAAAAGTGGGAACACAGTAAACTCCATACTTCAGAGAATTAGAAACCTAACAAAAAGGAACTCCGAAAAACACTCTCCGAATTTCAAGAGAAATAAACTCCGAAAACACGTAATCCTACGTCATAACTGTGGCAAGGGGTCCTTCTGCGCGAAGGTTTGTGCAGCCAAGGTGCGTCCTTGAGCAAGGAGTTTGCATTTGTAGTCTTTGATGCGGTACATTTTGAAATGAAGCAGTGCATAAGGCGTATCACTAAAGGCAACACAAAACGTTCCTCGCCTATATTGTGCCAGAAACATTTCACCTAAGCTTATAGTCTCACCGAGCTGCAGTGTTCGATCAAAACAGGTTCAGGTGTGGCACAGTCACAAAGCGGTTTAGGAGGAGAGCCACGTCTAATGTGACATATTTTCAAAACCTTTTCTGCTTTTTTACCCCTCTCATTCCTAAATAAAAATGGCGAATCAGAAACAAGCATAAATCTACACTACGGACCGATTATTTAGACCTGCTACTCTGCAGCAAGACGGTAACATCTTAGCAGGCGAAACTGCAGTTCCTTCTCGAGGAAAGGTTGATGAACGGGCGCGCATGATGGCAACCCATGTTTTTTATTATTATCTATTTTTCCAGGAACAATAGAAATTTAAAGTTCCCTATTTTCTTAGAATTCGTTTGTAGAATGAGTCGACCCGCCAAGTTTGACTTCAGGGGCCTCCTCTTGACCTTTCAATCGAAATCAGCGACACGGAATCCAACGTTGCGTGACGTGCTCCCGAACCTGATTGGCTCGGATGTCGCATTGGGCTAGCGTAGCCGCAGCGCCCAGAAGCCTTCCTCAAATATTCTAATTATTTTTCTCGCTTTAAGAGTATGTACACAAAAAAGGAAATAAGAGCATTTGCCATTTCGTTCCGCACGGAATCGACATGGTTACTCACAACATAGTTTTTTTCTCTCTCCTTATTTTTGACTTAGCCGCTAAATAAAACTTGAGTCTATGAAAATTCTATCATGCCGTTTGCAAGATTCAGTACTTATGATTGTCGTTTGGCCAACACTGAAGCTATTGCGGGGGGTCTCAGTCCACCTGTCAAAATCGGTTAACCCCCCCCCCCCCCCCCCCCCCCCCCCCGAGGTTTCTCCTGAGTTTATACGCTGCGCACCTGCTGTGGTCAAATACGGACAACCCGTCCCCTTGACGCCACGCTGCGCACTGCTGTCGGCATAGGGCATGCGCGGATGCTTCACGCGAATCTGGTTTCTGCGCGCGTTCACTGCCCGCTCCTGCTTTGGTCAAATGCGGGCTTGTTTACAATCGGCACGTTTGTGCCTATAGACCCCTTTCAAAAAGTATGACAAGAGTGATATCTATACTTCGTTTCACGTCGTCCTGTCCTTTTCTGTTCCTTCGACTTTCTACATGGTTAACATTCACCAGCTCACCTGCACCCTTACTATATTGTCTCTGTTCCTTATGTGTTTCGGTGGTGCGCTCGAAGCCACCTCGTTGTGGAAGATAAGTGAATGTTTCGTGCTACCCGAGTTGAAAGCTTGCGGTTACATCATCATGTTATTCTGGAGTCTATTCCCGATCAACCACGAGCTTATGTAACACGCAGTGCACAGTTGACGGCAGTCGGGTGACTACGGGCCCAACGATTGTCGCTGCGCTCGCAAGTCCTCAGAAGCACTTTCGCGAAAGTAGTGTCTCTTTCCGTTTGCTCAGATGGCGCTAGCACATCATATGTGCAGTCTGGTTATGTAAAAGCGAAACTTGATTACATCCCAATTCTCACCGGGCTGTATTGCACACACACACAAATAAAGTGCCTACTTTAAAATACGTTGCGCGAAATTAATCTTAATTTATTGTTCAACAAGTCGTATTCACGATCGAGTAATTTTCCCACGGTTTGTCGAACATAGTTGCTAAAAGGGTAAATCCTTGGAAAACAATTGTTACAAGTAATAATTAAAAAAAAATATTGTGATAACCTCACTATGGATTGTACTGAGCAATCTGAAGACTGTAATTGATCAGCTGTTTTAAGTATGCCGGAGAAGCACGCGAGGGTTTAGTTTTACCTCTCTTTCCTGTCTACGGGTAAAGCCTGCACACGAATGAAGCCGTATCCAAAACCGGTAGCTGCACACTTTACATGAATAACAATAGTAACTCTACCTGTAGTGTATCAGGCTTACTTGCAATCTCCGCGTAAAACGGGCCCCGCCACGCCGAAGGGGTGGTCGCCACCCCGATCATGGCTGACTCTTAGTTTGGACATCACAGCACAAGAAGACAAATACAGTTTTTCTATTAATTCGGACCACCAAACCACTCTCCATCTGACTTTACACAACAAAACGCGAACGTATCGCGACTAGTGTCGCAACATGAAACATGCGCAGACTGGCACGAGCGACGCGGTATCCTTCAATATGGCGTCGGGGGTCAGTTGCCTTTTTCGTGCGACAGGTGGCGCTCTTTTTGCCTAAAAAGTGTATACCTTTACGTTGAGGAAGCAGAAGAGGTAGATGGCGCCGATGAGCATGTTGAAGAGGTACTCGCGGCAGGGCCTGGGCCTGCCGGAGTCCCCGTCGCAGAAGCGCGTGCCCTGGTGCATCACCCAGACGGTCATGACGCCCCAGTGGCCGATGCAGGCCGGGAACAGCCAGTACTTGTACTGGGACGCGAACAGGGACAGCGCCGCGCTCCGGGCCGCCACCGTGCCCAGCCTCCAGAGGAACTGGAGCGCCGAGCCCAGGCGGCTCATGTTCTGCTTGTCCGGCACCGAGCGCCGCAGGGCCCGGTGGTAGCTGGCCAGGGACCAGCACAGCTCGAACAGCGACGAGCCCACCGAGGCCAGCTGGGACGCCACTGCGAGCGAAGGCGACGGGGGGCGTTTTGTTAGACTGTGCACCCGAACAAGGTAAAGGCCACTGTGGTATACAAAAAAGGAAATATATGGCATATTTAAAGCGACTCGCCTGCGTACGAACTCTATTTTCGTTGTTCTTATTTTCAAAACGCAGTGCCTATAGGGTGACGAAAATAATCCCTGGAGAAGGGGAACAAGAGGGACAAAGGACCATACGTGCCGTTCGAAGGCAGTTTATGCCCGCATTCGAGTGCCGTCCTACGGTGCTCCTACCAAGCAAATGCCGTCCTTTAGTGAAAAATGTCTTGCTTTTGGCGCTTTGTGGCCGAAACTAGTATGCCTACTTCCGATGTACTTTTTTGTGTTGAATTTGTCAATTATGAGGATACTCAGATTCCATAAAACTTTCTTCGTAAGAAATAATATCTGAAAACCAAAGGAACACATCCCTGGCTCGTTTCAAAAGCGTAATGTTTACCATGCTTCGCTGGTAGACTAGTCCATGGTCTCAGAAATCTGTAAATTCAATACTCCGTGCCCTAAAGTTTTTTTGTTTTTTTTTTTATTATTACTTTGTAGAGACTGTTACCGCCACTCGAGAACGTGAGATTGAAGTTCAAATTTATTTTAAATCACTTTCGCAGTTCCTTCGAGAGAGTGTCATTTCGGCAATCTTGAGATCGCGTGCCTGCACAGCGCAGGCATAAGCATACACAAGACAGCGTGCTGCTCGCTCCTGTGGCGTTTCTCTCGCTCGCGCTTTATGTTAAAACATACGACCGGTGAGCGACTTTTGGAACACATGTCAAAATAACTTTCGGACGGTTCTTGAAGGCGCGAGTGGAAATGCCGTCAGACGGCACTTGGATGGATGGATGGATGAATACGGCTGAGCCCTTTGGATCGGGCGGTAGCTTACGCCACCTAGCCATTTTGTTTTACCATTTTACTTGAACGCTCCGCAAGAGTGCCATCTGGCGGTAGACACAGCGTTTCCCGCAATACGCAGCTTTTCGCCCCAGTGTAAGCTGGTATTGCGCGTAAAACACACGCTTCTGTGTATATCCACTTTTTATTTACTTGACACGACACATAACACAGCCTTTTGGTCACTGAAGTACCGTATGTTCCGGGCTATAATCCGTGGGTGTACATGTCTAAAAGTTGAAATTTTGTTTTTCAAGGTCACACATTATGACGAGACGTGAGGGATTTTGGGAATGAAAGAGAATGTTAGTGCTGATTTATGTATAATCCAAGCTTCTTTGTGAGCTAAGAAAACAGACATTTGTCAAGGTGTGCCGTGTATGAGAAGATTCTTTTGTCGACTAAGCACCAGGTGCGGGTTATACACCGTGTGTGGACTATCTAAGCAAAACACTCTTTTTTTTTTTATCCCAAATTTGCCTCTGTGCACTATGCACCGAATGCGGACTACAGCCCGGAAAATGCGGTATGTAGGAATGGAAACGCATTGCCTTCGTAAGTCATTCCCACTCCTTATTCCTCCCAGTGCCAGCGTCATTCCAATTCCAGTCCATTCCATTCCGGGGTGGGGGATGTGCGGAAAGATCCCAAAATCACTCCGGAGTTGCGACTCCGCGACACTGCTCACTAGGCGGCGTAAGCCACCGCCCGATTCACCTTATTAAACGGGAAGAACCCGAACGGCCGCTGCCACCCGATTCTCTGCATTTTCTTCTTCCGCAGCAGTCGGAAAATTTAATCGAAATATTTGATGAAAACGCGAAAAATTCTGGGAATTCGAGAGAAGCAATTTAGTAGACGCCCTGTTCTACCCAGCACAACGCCGACACCGCAAATACAGCAGGGAAGTCAAGTTTTTCTTCCGATTGAGTTGGAACATACATTTTCTTGCATCAAGGGAGTCAATATTTGTTATGTTCGCTCAGCGCTGCAGCCTCCGACTTGCATGCGACAGTCGAGACGGCCCAGGATTACCCTTCAGTTTGCTCAAGGGAAAATTTCTCTCGATTTCTTTCTGTTTTTAAGCACGCCACGGTTTTCAGATAATTTAATCCCAAAAACAGTTTTCCCGGGATATCGATTCCGTCATTTCACCTGCTCGAAACTTCTCAATTGCGCGATCAAAACTCGTTTTTTTTTTTTTACTTTTTTTAATGCTTTTGTAATGAGAGCTAGATTGGTTTGCTTGCGTTTTTATTTTGGTTACACGTTTTCGCGTTTTCCGTTTATACGTTTGGAAATCGGACATTTCGAGAACCAGATCCAATTTTCACTCCCCCCACCTTTCTTTTTTATTTCTTTTGTATGTGCCGAACAAGGCAATTTATATTTTACAGGAATTACGTGCTAACTTGACTACCACTAAAAAAAATTATATAATGATAAAAAAAAAAAACGCGAATTTATTGCAATCGCTTAAGGCGCTATTTTATATTTGGTGCTCTTTCATCCAACCAGCTTCGCTTCACGCTGCGATGTAAAGGCTTTAAATAATAATAAAAAAAAACAGCAACAGAAACTATAAAAATTTTAATATACGTATATAAACGAGTTTAATCAGCGCGATAATTGGGTAGAAAAACTGAAGGTGACTCCCATAATTATTATCTTTTTTTGTTTTTTTTTTTTGTTTCTGTTACGTACTTTTTTGTTTGCTTCGTTCTTAATAACTTCGGAGTCACTTCACCCTTCTAGCCATCGACGTGTTCCTTTTGTCGTTGTTTCGAGCCCATCAGACGAACACGAAGATGGATTAGCAGAACGAGAAGAAGGAAGGGGAGCGGACGTGCTCCTATAAAAGGCAATGGCGATTAATCGAGCGCATACAGGCGAAGCTGGACGGATCGTCCGTTACCGCCGTAGCCTGCGCGCTCTTGATTGCTTTCGCATTTGCATAAACGCACTCGCGCTCACGCTACTTCAGCCTTTTCCGAGACGTAATGTGTTCTCGCGGAGATCAAAGAGAAAGGTATCGTTTATGCGCTTGGAGATATTGCGGCCATATTGCGGAGTCAATCGCTCGGTGCGCTGCCCCGACCAAAAGAGAGTGGCCATGCACTTTTTACGTTTGTTTCCCGTCAAGTCTATGGGCGTGTAGAGTATGGTGGCGTGTCTTTGGAGCCACAAAAGGTGAAGAAAACTATTTCGAACCTCCATTGGAGCGCCATCTTCCTCGTGGCAATGCACCGCGCTCTCATGCTCTGCTCGCCCGTTCGCGGCACTACCGTAAGGTTTTTGTCGCCGTCCCTTAACGTTTGTCGTCTGTGCCATGCATTGAAACACGAAAGAGGGGACGGATTTGCGCGAAGTGCTTGTTCTGCTGTAGATTCACGCTCTCCACGCCTCGTTTCCTCGTCTCCCTCAAGTACGCGCCGCATATAGGCCCAAATTCTGTTCCGTTCAATTGCTCTCATCAAATTCCTCCCATCCTCTTGTTCGATGCCGTCCAGTCTAAAACGCCATCACGCTTGCACCACTCGAGAGTCGTTTATTGGGCAACAGATACTCCACGAACGCTTACGCCGAGCTTCTAAAGTCCCTCGAAGCTGCGTCGTCTTTTACAAATAACGACAATCAATACGCAAAACGAAACTTTTTTTTTTTTTTTTTTTTTTGAGAGACAATGTGTCGTTTTCAATGCAGGGATTTTACTTGTGTCCAGTTGTTGAGTCGCGTTTTGGGCAGTACGTGCTGACAGCTTGTTTGAGAGCGTGAGTGGTGCGATTGGCGCGGTCCTTGTTATCCCCGGTAATCGTGTTGTGGGAGTATTAGGAAGTATTAGTAGATCGTTTTTGAACTCCTGTAACGATACCCGATAAGGATACATTGCATGGGCAAGGGCGCCGGCTGAGTATCGGGGGTCGCTATCGGAGTTACGGGAACGATCTACTAAAACTCCTTATTGGCTAGAGAGTCTTAGTAGATCGTTTCGATAGCTTCGATAACGATATCCGATACGCCGCTGGCGCCTTTGCACATGCCTTGTATCGTTGTTGGTTATCGTCATCGGAGTTCAAAAGGGATCTGCTAATACTTCTTATTGTAAGCGGTGCTCACAAATCATAGTGGTCACACGGGCGGTGATTTTGATCCGGTTCTGCGTGCATTTCGGTGCGCCGTTCGCCGTTTTAAGATGACGTGGGCTCCGTTTTTTTTTTTTTTTTTTTCTGTTGTATTTTTTCTTGTGTTTTCTTATGATTGGTGCACTCTGTAACGCTGATTGTGTCTAGTCCCGTGCGAGCTTGCACAGTTTGAACCCTCGCATGTTTCTCTTGCACCGGCACCGAAGACTGTCATTTTGACCGAGAAGAAATCCAACCACAGAAACAAAGTCACACGGTTAGTCTAGTGATCGTCGGGCTTCTTGATCATACGCATAAGGCAAAGGGCACAAGAACATGACATATTACGCGAGAAGTTCGCACGACCCGCTACAAGGAAAGCTGCTGCCGCTCACCCTCCGGCTGCAACACTTGACTGTTCATGATTACTCATCGTTTCGTCCACTACCTGCGTTGCGCACCGGGAGGCGTATTTAGAAAACCCCGCGAAGTGAATCCATATAGGGAAAGTTCTCACGCCCCGATTAACCCATTTCAAGACGTCAAAACTGCGTTGTTGCGCAGCTACACGCGGCGGTGCCTCTCATGGGTTTACGGGGGGCAGGGATGAGAGGAGCTACGTCACCGGGACGGGTCATGCCCGCGTGGGGTATACCAGACGACGTCGACTCACCGGTGAGCGCGTCGGCCTGCAGCCTGAGGTCGTAGCGGTCCGAGAGGATGTACAGCTGGAGCACGAGTTGGGGCGCCGACTGCATGAAGCTCTCGAGGAGCGCCAGCAGCGCAGTGTCCCGGTCCTCGTGGATCATGAGAAGGTAGTAGTCCACCTGGCGGAATTAAGAATTGGGAGTGCGGCGACGCCGCACTTTAAACTGACCGCCCATAAATATCCCAGGCGGCACGAATGTCCCATATGCACGTCCAGAAAATGCTCACGGAAGGTTAGAGCGTGCGGAGGTCGTCCCGAGAACCATGTTTGTTGACGGGTTTGGTTTGCGGACGGTAGACGCACTTGATGTGTGCTTCCCCACGATACTTTTGGGGCGTGCTTAGCTATACCCAAAAGAAATGAAAACTTCTGATAGAGCCGTTTATCCCCCAAGCTAGAACCTACCGAAACGAAGAAGTATTACTGTTATTGTTATTGGTATAATACCGAGTCTTGAAATTCAACGCAGTACATATGCTGTCCACCATTAGCGAAGTTCTACTTCCTTGTTTCGGGAAGAATTACGTTGCTAAAAACGCTTGTCCAACCAGGCCCCGTTTGTCCTCCTGGGTGCTCTTGTGTTCGCACGTGAGACTCTATGCCCAGTGTCTTTATCTGACCGTCCTATTTCCACAGGGAGTCTATGGTCGGTTTGTCCTTCTGAGGCTTTTGGAGTAGTTTAATGTATACCTACTGAGCTCAGGGTGCTACAGGTTGGTGCTGTACACGCGTACTTTACAAATATAAAATGATTTGTCCAACGTCGGTTACTCTACTTGTTTAAAAGAAAAGCGGCGGGGGTACGTCGTTCTTCTGCATAATATGGGCGGAATGAAAAATATACTGCGTCCTGTTCACGTCTCTGTATGAAACCATGAGAACGTTGAGTAAACGAACAGCATTGGACAGCAACGACGACTCTCGTGGAAGACGCCGTTTATTCGAACGGAATGGAACATTATTCAAATCAGTGGGATTTGAATAATGTTCTACCTAGTTCGAGAAGCAAGAACTCTGCCTTTTTTTTTTTTTTAGTGTCCAGAAAAAGTGTATAAAAAAACCAACAACAGAGGCCGCACTGATGCTTCACTGTCGAAAGGGTGTTAACACGGTTGCGTTTAAAGGGACATCTGATAAATGTTTAATGTTTAATTTATTGCTTTGGAGAGATAGAGAAAGGTTTAAAGAATGTTTCCCGATTATATATATATATATATATATATATATATATATATATATATATATATATATATATATATATATATATATATATATATAGATATATATATATATATATATATATATATATAAATGCAAAATTGCCGACAAATTAACCATAGTCGGGGTTAGGTTAAAAGTGATCCTCCCACCTCTTTCCACTTTAGCAGATTCAGTGCTGCCGTTTTGTTATACGGGATGTGTTGCTCGGTGGCGCGCTCGTTGTAAATATTGAGGCAGCAATGGTTAAAGTTCCTCGATAGCAAGTAACGACAACCATCACTTCTGACGAAACACATTTCGAGGGCACAAAATGGCGTCTTTCAGTTCATTCTGCCTCCGTGCTCCGCCATTCGCTTTCTAAAACCTGCATAGTCACGCAGTCGGTGCTTCCAAAAGAACGTTGGTACTTGTGTAACGAGCATGTATGAAGAAAGAGAAACATGTCCCCCGTGGAGGCTGTCGGGAGTACTCTACGTACCTGCTGCGAGCGTGGCTGCTCGAGCCTGACGGGTGTCAGGTGCCACTGCTGCTGGCGCTGGCGGCTCCGCTTCTCTCGAGACCGACTCCGGAGTCCGTACACCAGCAAGTCGATGTAGCTGCGAGAACGATGCGACGGGAAGGATCAGTCGGGCTTGTGGCATACGCTGGTCGACGCTCGTGCACATGAAGCAGAATGTGGAATAAGCGCAGGTCGTCTCTTTCAGGTGTCCAATCGCAAAAAGCTTTTTGATAAATTAATTGTCGATGCTATTGATAGTTTTCTTGTTTTCTTTTCTTCAAAGCTATCGATAGTGTCGGGGAAACTCTCGATACTGAACTATCGGACTGTTGGGGCTTGGGACCAGTCAAGCAACTTGCAGACAGCTTTCCCCCCTTTGTCTTCCCCCAATATTGTTTGTTAGAAAATAAAGGAATTATTATTATTATGATAGTTATTCGATAGGGTTTCTACCGTTTTCTGATAGTTTTCCGATAATTTTCTAGTATTTTTCAGATTGTTTGTCGGTAATTAGGTCCGAGTCCCCCAAACCGAAATTCCGTTTCTAGTAGCTTGACATTTATTTCGTAAGAGATGACACCACGTTCTTTGTCGCCTACCGTAAATAGTATCGATAACTTTACTATGTTCGGCAATCGATAGTACTGTGTCAATCGGTAGCTTTATGATTGTCCACTATTAATAGCCGGATATCGGTATAGTCTTACGATAGTCCAATATCGCTAGTATTATATCGATATGTCGCTCTAGTCGACCATCAATAGTATACTATCGATAGTTTTTCAATAGTCGGCTACTTATGTACTATCGCTAGTGCTACGATAGCCGAATATCAGTAGTGTATATTATCGATATTCTTTTTGGATTGTACTACCGATAGTTTTTCAATGTACGATAATATATAGTTAGGTTCGGCTTGTGCCATCCATAGTTTTTATTTATTTATTTAGGAATACTGCAGGCCAGTTGCGGCCCAAGCAGGATTGGAGGTTACAAAAATGGAGTCAAAAAAGCGCAACACCAGGTAATCCGTAAAATGGTAGAGGGGAAACAGGGGAAAATCATGCAAAAATTGTAATAAAGCACATGTAATAGCTCACAACAAAGTTGGGAGGGGTGGCGGTAGTGGGGAACAGGAAACACAATGCAAAGAGTTACACATCAAACAAACGCTCAATCGACTCCAAAACATTGTCAGATATAAATATGTGATGAGGTAGGTTGTTCCATTCTGTTATGGTTCTGGGAAAGAAGGAGTATTTAAATGCATTTGTTCGAGCGAATACTGGAGTTATTTTATGCGGATGGTCATGCCTTGTGCGCCTAGTCGAGGATGGGTGAAGAAAGGACGACGATTCAAGCCGGAGTTTTTTAAACCAGAGTTGATAAAGAAATTTTAGTCTAGCTAGCTTCCTTCGTGATTCAAGAGAGATGATGGTGTTACTTTGAATTAAGGCAGCAGGTGAGTCATGCGGGTGGTAGCGATTAAATATAAAACGAGCTGCTTGCTTTTGAACATCTTCCAGTATCTTGATATCTTTTTTTGTGAATGGATCCCAGACTGTACAGGCGTATTCTAACTTCGTTCTTATCAATGTGTTATAGGCTAAAAGTTTCACATGAGAAGGCACGTGCTTAAGCCTGTGCCTTATCATACCTAGTTTTCGACGGGCAGCTGCACAAACGTGTTCAGTGTGTGAGGACCAAGATAAGTTGCTAGAAATTGTTATACCAAGATATTTAAAGCTCATCGTCCGAGAGATGTAGTCATCACCAATAAAGTATTCATACTGATGAGAGGACTTTTTGTTAGTGATGCGCATGTACAAGGACTTTTCTTGGTTAAGCTTCATCTCCCAACGATCGCACCAGCTAGAAACTGCATTAAGACTTTCGTTCAGAACAATTTGGTCCCTAGTAGAGTTAATATGTACCACTATCCAGCACCCGCTCCTTGCCTTCCGTCGTGCTTTGGCTGCGCAAGCGCGCTCCGAACTTAAGAGACGCCTGTTGATGAAGTAAACTAACCGCGTCAGTTTTGTTACTCCACAAGCTCCGCATTTCGCGTTTTTCTTCTAGTTAGCTGAAGAAAGCTCTATGATTGCCCTTTAAGTATGTATAATATTTTAGGGCTCGTAATATAAACAATTGGTGAAACGATGGGGGTACACCTAAGCACTCCTTATGAGTTGTGAATGCGAAAGCATGCAAGCCGCTCGTCCGCTCCCCTTTTCGTCTGCTGCGTACTTTTCGTCGCCGGTCGGCGCGTGTGCTCCCCTGGTGACCTTGGACGCCCCGCGCTCATGGACATGCGGCGCCATGGGGTGAGCGGTTGTGGAAACTGACGAGCGCAGCGGCCAATGGGAGCCTCGTCGGCGCGCGCCAGCGAATAGAACCGAAGGAAACTATCTGTCATTTTCGCGCTTCAGACTGATGACGCCAGCTCGCTCCATGAAACAGTTAATGCTTTCGCATTAAAAAAAAATAAAAATAAAGACCCTTCTTTGAAGTCTTTCTTTGGCCGGGAGTGTCGTTCTTTACTGAGCGACACATTGCCCCCAATGACAGTAGGTCGCCCATTGAGATCGGTCGGCGTCGGTTGTCACTCCCGGTCGCTCAACTTTAACGAGCCTTGGCATCGCTAACATCGGCTACTGTAGTCTCGTGTGATTAATGTGGACACCTCTGTTCCCCCAACCAGTCATTCATAATGGGAGTTGTTCATAAAATGTGGCGAAAATTAACGTGTTTACTCTGTTCACGTACGAAAATGTTGTCTAAATTGCGGGGTATTCATAGAAAGGAGAAATCGCTGTAGCTTTATCTGCAGCTATTCAAACCCGCTCCTTCGGGATCGGTTTTTGAAAGTAATGTATACCTTGTGAAGTAAGGAGTATAAGCGCAGCCAGCAGCTTTATGCACCTCAGAAGAAAATCACAATCATACTATTGGCCTCTTGTATGCGTCTATCTCGACACTGCACTGGCATAAAGTAATTTTTGAATGGATCTAAAAATAGTCTAATGCCCTACCGAAAAATCCGGTATAAATTTTCACTATCCGGATTATGAAACCGGAAATTTGTTTCTGGAAACCCGAAATCCAGATTGTAGACAAAGGAATAATTTCTGAAAACCTAAATTCCAGATAGAGTGCAGATAGAAACCAGACAGATTTCCGGTTCCATAATCCGGATAGCGAAAAGTTATACCGGATTTTTCGGTAGGGTGAGCTACGTGTCCCGATTTTTTTATTCTCCCTTGCATGTGTTCTCTTAATTCAATTCCCAAGCTCAGTGTATTAGCCAAAAGTGTAGGGATACGTGTTAAACCCATTCCGACTGAAAACCAGAGCCGAAGGTCCCGCGACAGTTTCTGACTCGGCTCCCGTTTCCCAATAATGATCACACCATACGATTACCCCTTACGGACCTTGAGATGGATCGTAATAATCAGCGCCCCATTTAGTATATGCTCTTCTGGCAGGTGTGCGTATGGGGCTAGCGCGTTCGGTAGACGGTTCGGGCTATATGATCGTTATCGTTATCGAGAATCGGAGGGATGGAGTCGGGTCTTCTGAGCTGCTATACTACTCCCTCGTCTTTGTTTGTTGGTCTCGTTTGTTTTGTCGTCTGTTTCGTCGGCGTATTGCACTCTCTCGGTTCGTGTTGGTGTCGTTTGGTGTCGCTGAGTTGCGCAAAGTAGACGCCGGCGTGCTGCCACGCCGATGGCTGCGCAAGCTGGTGCGATATCGATGCGTCGGCCATTGCACTCTTTTCTGCCGCTTAGGTGGGGGAAGACGGAGGGAGGAGGGGAAACACTCTCCCCAACGCTTCCCCAAAAGGGACGTACGCCACGCTGTTGTCTCCTGCATCTTTCTTCTCTCCTGCGTGGGGAGGAAGAGCAGGCAGCAAACCTAAGCAAAGCAAAAAAAAAAGACCCCCCCCCCCAAAAAAAAAAAAAAAAAAAAATACAATCAAAAGTAGTGGCGCAATTTCAGCTCTGCGTAATCGCTTTTGGGGGCGAGTTTCAGAACTTGGAAGCAGGAATAGAGAGATAGACGTTTAGTGTTATTTTTTCTTTCGGAAACTGGGCTTCCTTTCTTTTTTGTTTCTTCTTTTTATCCTCTTTCTCTTCTCGCTTTCTTTTACAAGCGTCTATAAATGCTAGAGATGAAGGAAAGAGTGCGACGGCAGGGAGAAGTATATTGCGCATGCGACAGCTTGACGGCCTTGATTAGGGAGGGCGCGTCTCCCTTCTTTCACTCTTGATTATCCTCTTTCGCTCTTGATTGAGGGCAACGGGAAGTAACGCCAGCTTGTTGGCACAGAAGCCGCCCTAGCTCGTCCATTCTCATATACCTATATCCGATGCGGCTCTTGTGCCGAAATACGGAGCGGAGCGTGCGAGGTCCATACAACGAATATCATACCGCTTCGGGTTCCCGCCGCGTGCATCGTGAGCACGCTGAACGCAATCTTCAGGCGCTCCAGGAACATGCAGGCATGACTTGTTTGTGTGTATGTTCGTTAGTTGAATTATTTAGATACAAGGTGTAAGGTAACATGGTAGCAAGCAGATTTGCTTTTCCTGCTGAGGCCCTTATAGCCGTTTACTTTATGTGCATTGACCTTTGTGAGATCTAAACTTTCTATTTCTTTCAGACGTGCATTGCCTCTTGCGTAAGACACAGCCCCTTTCTAGCAAGGTTCTATTTAACAGGCAACTTGGTTTTGCGTGCGACTCTGCGGTCACAATTTAGAGGAACCTCCAGGCTGCTTGCAGGGCACAGAGTTCAGATATGCCCTGTGGACGTGCTAAGACGGAAATGAAACGAAGGGAGACGCAGAAATGAGAGCGTTGGTACTATACTGCCCATGACCCCCCCCCCCCCCCCCCCCCTCCCCTCCTTTTTTCCCCCGCGCTTTGGCGTTCTAATTATGGACCAGAGGAAATTGGTTAACGTGCTAACAAGATGGGGAGGCGTTGTTGCCGGACGGATGCCACTAGTGAGGAAGATCGTTCTCAAAGCGGCAGGCCTGTTACTGTGATCATGATGAAGCCATCGATTTGGGACCCGCCGTCCGTCTGACGCGTTTCCCGATGCCGAGTTCTCCTCGTATCGACGTTTGATCGCGAGGTGTGCCTTCAGCCCTCCTTATCGCATCTCTTTCAGCTCTTTCGAGTTAGTGACGTACAGATTCACCCCGAGCGAGCGCTAACAACAACTTTCAGCGTGCGGGAATGGCAGGGAGACTTCCCGCATGGGCACCTCGTCGTGCGGAGTCTCCATTGCGAGTATGGGGAGGGAAGGAGGATCGTCACCGATCTCGATACTGTCGATTCAAAAAAGCAAAGCCGTGAAGCTCGCAAAATTCTCGGCCCGGTAAACATATAATTAAAACAGTGCAAACGAACACAAGGACAAGTAGAAGAAGGGACACAGACACAGCGCTCTTATATATATGTTTACTATGCACCACCGACTAGCCCATCTCCAAACATTACTGTAGTTCTCGGCCTGCTATTTTCGTGTCCCTGGCACTTTATGCGGGAAAATTCCGGGGAGGCGCGGTTCCGATATGCGTAAGCGAACCGGTGAGCCGCTTACCTAAGCGGTATCCACACCTATATGTATCTCACACCGTGGCCCAGGGATCCTGGGCTCAATCCCCATTACTGCCCGTTTCTATCTGGATGAGCATCGCATTGGCGTGCGCGCGTGTATCACTATTTGCGTGATGCACGTTAAAGACCGACGACCCGTTCGCGCTTTCGACTTTTCCCTCGCTTCCTCCTCTGGACCCCTTCTACCCTGTCCACCGTTGCCAGGAGGATCTTCTGACTTGCAGAATCTCGAGTCTGGCCGTCGGCCTTCAAAGACCTCAAGTTAGCAGTAGTACTCTACTTGCTAAATGTCTGCTGCAGTTTCAGGCGCTGGCTTTCCACTTTCTTTTGGCCCTTTTACTTCGTCATCAAGTTTCCTTCCCGGTCTAAGGGTTTAAACATCAGAATTAAAGTTCTTATCTACAGCGTAAAGCATTGTCGCCACACCTAGACGGCAGGACGACCTTACGCTGTATAAGCGCGCATGTCTAATTGGTTTTGGTTTCTGGTAGAACATTTAGCTCAATACGGCCGTGTTATCTAGGAGCTGCTGGCAGAATCGCTCGAATGATGGCGATTCCCCGACGCTGCGGACAGCCGAACTCAAAGGCCGCCGAATTAAAGCCGCAATTAGAAATTCCAGAGTGTTCGGACAGCACCGAGCTCGTGCCGAGATAAGGGGCAAGACCGGGAGAAAAGAAGAACCGCCGAAAATTGGGGATAATTTCTCGATGGACACAAAGGGGAAACAATGTGAGAGCTCGCAAAATGAAACCCTGTTTGTTCAGTTTTGGGAAATGGGACTCGAGTAAAAAAAATAAGAAAAAAAAGAGGGGCCCGGGGACGGTTGGGAGGGGGGGGGGGGGGGGGGGGGGTTTAGAGTCTTTTTGTACGAGAAATGAGAATTGTGATAAGAACGCGAAACGGTGCGTTTGGAACGCCGATAACTGTTCTCGTGCGAGCACAAAAGGCGGAAAGAAAGGCGTGGCAATGACTGCGGGAGAAAGGAGACGTGGAAAGGTCCGTCCTTTCTCTCTTGGTCCTTTATCCTCATCGTGTACGCTTCCAGTACGCATGCTTGATCACGTGTCCTGGACTCTGTGCCAGCCTCTGAATTAGCAAACTCGTGCCGAGTCCTCTCCCACTGCATACCCCTAAAGAGTCTGTATTACAGAGAGTCTCCAACTGCGCGATCGAGGTCACGTGGTTCATGGGCCACGTTTGCAACAAAAGCTATCGTCTGCAAACGCCTCCGCCTTTCCGCCTGCTTTCCTCCTCGCCGCGCGATAACGCAGCGCACGCGCGCCTGCGACCAATCGCCGCAGTAGGCGTCTGTCATTAAAGTGCGAACGCTCCCTATGGTCCGAGATGGACCCTCTCTTCAATGTAGGAGGCTCTCTACATGTCCCTGTCTATCCTGTGGAGCCATCTCTTACCGCTGCGTGCCACTTTTCGTCGTGGTCGAAGGCGAAATATTACATGTTGTCTTTGCGTGTGTAGTGAAGGACGGATGAGTGCCGTGACCGTAGTATAATCACTGAGAGAATTGGAACGGCAGGAGGGCTCTCGTTTGTCCCGCCTCCAACACGGACTTTCTACCTTCGATAACACTTCAGCGTGTCGTGACATAGCCTCCGATATACTGACAAAGCCCGGCAGATCGCCACGAGAAGCGGCCGCCGAAATGGAAAAAAAAGGAGCGGCAGAAAACGAATGAGAGGAGAGCCACGTGACTGGCGCCCCGCTGCGGCGAGACGCCGAAACACACTTCTCCCGAGCGAACAGGTGTGTTTCGGTTCCTCGCCGCTGTAGAAGCTCTGCGCTGACGTCCAAGTTCCCCGAGAAATAGCTCTTTGATGCTCCGTGCTACCAGATCCTCGCGCTCCAAATCTGCAACCGGGTACTCTATGGCTCCGTCGTCGAACTGACAGCCTTTTTGAGTGTAGAGAAGGCTATGCTCGTGAGCTTTGGGGCGCTCACGAGCAGTCAATGCATGGCGGAAGTCAACAAGCGTGGGCTGTGTTGCAGTTTTCATCGCACCGCCGTTATCATCTTGTGAGCGATTATTAGCGGCGAGGTGTTTCGGTGGCGCCCTCGTTCGGTTACCGTTCGTGACGTCATTACCTTGTGAACAGCAAGTTCGATGGTGTTTGTAATGAGCAGGTGGAAGCCTGAAATCATAGCGCTCTCAAAGCAACACTGCCAACACCGTCAAAATTGAAGTTCTTACATTCCTCTTATTTCCGTCGATGAGACATCCTTTGCTGACGTCATAGTTAGCATTCGGCCAATTGGGGTGGGCCGACCACAGCGACGCTTTCGATCGCTCACGTCACCAGCTGGACAGCTGCGGCGAAGGTGGCTGCGACCGAGCTTAGTTTCCTGTTGCCAATTTGGGTGTTACGTCATCGTTGCCACGGCGTGTTCTGAAGCACGACGCTTCCCAATAAAAAAATATGTGTAGCAGCACTGATCGTGCTCCGCTGCGTGCTGATTTCCTCGGTATCACTGAGCGATACGGCTCCTTCCAGGTGGATGCGGTAGGTGGCGGAACTGCATGCCGCGTTGGGCGGATGCGCTTCGGTGAATGTATCCCTTCAGTGTTATTTTTCGGGAACCACAGTTTTGTTATTGTCTATTCTCAGCCCCAAACTGGTACAGCCGACTGTGGACGACGCATTCTTCCGCGTTGATTGACCCCTCTGACTGACAGCGCATTTGCGGTACGCGATTGGCTGAGCAAGTTGCTTTATCCTTAGCTTTAGTCCAAGCCGAAATAAAGCTTCTTTTGGAAAGGAACGATTCCTATCGGAGATTTTCGCCGCGTGTCTTTGGACTTGCTTTCGTGGCTTATCGTCTTCAGATCACCAGGCGCCGTGTATATCCGATTCGCTCGTGAAGGCTGGCGAGCGAATCTGTCGCCGCAGCTTCTTGTTCCAGCCCCTGTGCCGTCGATTTCGATCAGCCGCCCCTCCCCGTGCGCGTGGATATATGGACGGTAGCGCGATCACGCGGCGAAAGATCGACGTATATACGATTGATCCAACGAACACGTAGCTCGCACTGCGCTGTCAGCTGATAGGGGTGAACCGAGTATAATGTATTTGCATAGAATAGTATTCGTCGGAACCGCGCTACGATCTCAGCTTTCAAAATGACCATTCGTTTTATCTTTTTTTCCACACTCATGAGTTGGGTTTGTTTAGCTGCGAGGCTTTTTGCTTCCTCGCGAGTGCCTGCATTTGAATATCTCGTTTCCTTTTACCGAAGGACTGCGAATTCTTTTCATTTCGTAGGCTAATTAGAGGGCCTGGCATTTAAATTCCAAATGCGATTCTTTTTTTTTGTTTTTTGTACCCTTCTTTGATTGCTTGTCTTTTGTGAGTGCCGCATCCTTATGGTGCTCTCTTTTGCACTATGATCTTGGTGCGATTGCTGCGCTCACACTGGAGTTGGGTGATTTTATTTGAATTAGAATACGCTTGTAGGGTGGAATATTTAGATTTGGTTGAAAACAAATATATTTGGTAGCCTGGTCTCCGAGAAGAGCAAAAGCTGTCTTCTCAGAAATTTAGAGGAAAACAATTTCGAAAAGGAAGAAAAGAAAAAGAAGACTACCAACAAATTTACAGTGCCTCGTAATAGGATGCTTCAAAACTTCGATTTAACGTTTCCTCAAATTTCGCCGTTCCTTTTTTTAGGAATTATATATCTAATTTATATGCATGCTACTTATTATATAACGGAGCAAGCACTATTACAAACTATGTTTTACTAGACTTCTCTTTTTTTCAAAATTTTGTATTTGCAATTTAAAGCGTTGAAAACGACCCTGGTCGGATTGCTGGAGATGCTACCTGATTTAGTATTCCAAATGTTGTCGGAATTTACGAGAAAAAAAATAACATATATTGCTTTAGGTTTGTAGAAAATCATACTTTTGAAATCTTAGCTTTTAATGCTCATCAGCCTTTATTTTGTTGAACGCTCGCGCGACTGAAGGGGAATATAACCTTTGTTGTTCCAGTGTAGCGACAACGAGTTAAATAAGCCGCTTCAGCCAGGTCTCTGGTCCTACGGCTCCGCTATCCTGGCTTAACCGCAACGTTGCTAGCGAGTTAATAAATGACATTTGCAGCAGAAGACAAGTTTACCGCGATATCTTCCCTGGTACACACACACACAAAAGTATTTTATAATGTCCAAAGCATTACAGAGAGATAAAGTGACATATTAAAAACAAAACAACGCAGCAAGTAAAAAAAAAAAAAAAAAAGAAACGAAGGGCAGAGTTTGCAAGAAAGTTTAATCAATTTTATTACTTTTTTCGAAAACCGCGATTTCTATTTTTTTTTTCTAAACTTCGGTTTTGTTTATCTTAGTGTCGAGCTTAGTATCACACGTATATCTTTTCCCAAGCAAATCTAATGATATTGTCTGAAGTATTTGTTGAAAGTCAAATACAATCGTTCCGCCCCATTTCCCCATTTTTCTTTAACAGTTTTACATGTTTCATACGTGCCACGTCGATGCGGTACGCGAGCTCCTGGAGCCGCTTCGAATGGGAACTCATCATTTCGAATCGCCGCTCCTGTGGATTTTCATTCCGCACAAGGGCGGTATAATTTGGCCATTCGTTTTCATGACGCGAGATTACGCGTGCGCTCAGAACTCAAAACAGGCGGACTGTTTGGTTGGTAAAGTCCCGATTTGCGCCGCCACCGCCGCCACGGCTGCGACTGCTGCTGCCGCTCCGATTTAAGTGGAAAGTGGGCGAGGAAGAAATGAAGATGGCGCGGACGGCGAAAACGAAGGCTTGTGAGCCAAAATTGGTTTCTCGGTCATTAACGTTTTTCCAGCGGAAATTTTCTCCAGAACGACGACGCTAACGAGGGAGCCCGTGGAAGATGTGGTTACGCCTGGTTCTTGGCTCTAGACTTGGAAGAAAAAAACTCGAAATTAAAAGGAAAAAAGAAAGGTTGTCACGCTTAAATTTTATTGCCGTTACCTTCCTTAGTGAAATAGAGAGAGAGAGAGAAAGAGAGAGGGGGGCATATCTGGAGGTATCAAAATGGCGGCAGTCACGAAAGGCGTCTGATTAATGTGCCTATACTTGAGAGTGTCTGCAACGATTGGATGGGGGTCACGTGGGTCGTAGGTCGCGTTTCCAATACGAGCCGGGAGGGGGAAGCGGAAGCGTCGGATCGTCTGCTAGCGTCTCCATGGTTTGCCACAGCCTTTCCTTATCCGCTGTCCTCGTCACCACGAGGCAACGTAGGCATGCGCACGAGGAGCAACCAATTTGCGCGGTCTGTGGTTTGAGGTGCATCCTCTCTTAAATCTAGGCTCTCTGCTCGGAGGGCTGGGGAATTTGGGGAGATCTGGGGAGGCATGGGAAAGAGCGCGATATTTACCGAGGGGAGAGAGAGGGAGAGAAAAAAGGCAAATGGAGGTGGAAAAGGTACAGGTAAGAAATGAGAGTAAAGGCAAGCTAAATGTTGAGTCGCAGAAGCGTTCCGGGTGCGGTTGAAAGGCAAGAGGAATTCGCGATTCGACTGTCGAATTAATTGTGCGGGCGCAAGCTGTCTCCGCGCGTGTTTATTTTGTTTGTTCGTATTTGTTCGCACTTGTTCGTGTTTCAGGCCTTCCAGTTCATTTATGTTTTTCTTCCACCTTGACTTTATCCCGAGCCGATATAGTTTTTGTTTGGGTAAGTTAGTTTGATCGTTAATGGGTAAGCCGCGACTAATTGCGTTTTGGCGCTAGTGTTGAGAGAAAAATAATAAATAAGATTGGGGAAAATTCAGTTTTTTTTCTTTGCGCTAGCGCGGTTCCTGTTCCGTCGGGGTGTGTTCTCTTTATCTTTCTGAACGATGGACGAGCAATTTTCGTTCGCGAAAAGTTGGTAAACCCGTTTGCATGCGATGCATCGTCGACGTCAAAACAACACAGAACAAACTTTTGTTTTCCTTTTTGACCGTTACTTAAGTTTCTCTCGTTGTCATGGTTGCGTGGAAGTGTTCGTTTTTTGTTGTTGTTTTTTGTTCCCCCACCGTGATTCTGTTTCTTGTCAGAGCGGTTCTTGTCATTAGCGCGGCATTAATAGTGGGAACGTCAGAATAGTAGAGCTAATAATGCTAATAGGATGGATGACACTGAAAGGATTTGGTGTGAGCTGCACGCTTCGGTGGCCAAAAACACAAAGGGTTGTGTTGCGTTTCCCTCCGCGTAGTTCGACGACCTAGCAGTCACTTCAAATCCTAGAGAACGCGGTGAGCTCGGCCATTGATTTCGCTGTGCATACTGTCTCGTTGTTTTTTGTCGGTTTCTCTAGCTTATTTTTGGCTTTTTATTACCCAGGTTCAGGGTTACGATGTGTTGTTGAATTTGTTTTGCTGTTGTTTCTCGTCGGTTACCACGACATTTGGCACTCAGGTTCGTGTTGCTGACCGCAATGATTGCCGTCATTCCGTGGATGTTTGCTCGATGAGGAAGTTTGTTCAGGGAAGGTAAATGGTCCGTGTACTCTGAAAATAGCTTCGCTGAGGGTTGGTTTCGGTTTTTGTTCCGAGGAGCTTCGATCGCAGTGATACAACAACCCCCCCCCCCCCCCCCCCCTTTTTCCCACAAAAAAAAAAAAAGAATACATAAAAATATATATATATCTTTTTTTTTTTCGATGATTTTTTTTTTATTTGAGGCGCGACAATTTGTACTCATTTTCGCGTCTCAATTTTGAGTTTGTTTCGTTTCCAATGATTACCGTGCCATTGGCGCTAATGTGCTAGATTTAACCAAAAGGCGAGGACTTTGCGCGAACGTTGCGCCAAATTAACAGGGAGTTTTAATATATCTTTCCGATAACTGCGGTAACGGTACCTTATACACACCATACATGCGGAAAGGCGGCGGCAGAGTATCGGTTATCGTTATCAGAGTTATCGGAACAATCTACTTAAACTTTCCCGGAAAGCTCAGAGGCTTTACCGCCTACCAAGTTGTTATGTTAGACACGCGAAAAGTATAAGTTTCAATTATTGCTTTTAATAGCCTCCATTCAAACTCTTTTGACGTTTCGCAATATTTCTCATTGTGCGCCATATATTCGGGCGGGTTCGGTAGCTCAGTTAAGTGCACTTATCACCGCGTACGCTATGCACTGCAGCGAAGCGACCTGCCCAAAATGGACATCGCAATTTTGCGTGTCTCGCTTTATCGTCGAGTGCAACAGATCGTTCGGTCGTAGTAGAAATACATTGCTTTAAAACGACCCAAGCTCAGCCAAGATAACAAACGGAATATCACAATTCTAAACGTGCTTCAATGTATGCAGCGTCTCTTAAATTTACGGATCATCTGTTGCCACAAACTGCTAACCTAAGTAGAAAGAAAATTGCAGACGGTGTGCGCGGCGCCGGGTCTTGAGGAGTGCCACGTTCCAGAAAGAACTCTTCTACAGATGCTTCGGTACAAACTACAGACACTGCTGAACCTTTTGGACGAGCAGGGTGTTCACTGTAGTAAGGTTGCTGTAGTAAGGTGGTCAGCTAGGCGAGTTGGTACTGGTTGAACATGATGAAAAAATAGCGTGCAAAAAGTGGAGGACAGGGACGGGAACAAAACACAAAAGACAGACAAGCGCTATGGATATGCATGGTTGTAGAGAACGTGTCGCTTGTCTATCTTCTGTGTTCCGTTCCTGTCCCTGTCCTCGTCTTTCTGTGCGCTATTTTTTCATCATTTTCAAGGTGTTCAGATTGAGCATACCAGCAGAAAGGCGTTGCACCAATTTGGTTCTCTCTGACCGTGTGTTATCTGTATTAAATATAACTTGCTAATTCCTGTTGAAATATCGTGTTACTTTTTTCTGCCCGCCAAGCTGACAAATTGTAGGGAGCAGGACCCTGTCAAGCTGCGTTATTGCAGCTTCTCCCCTTTTCCCCGGCCTCCAATTTTTACTCTGAGTGTAAAATAAAATAAAATTGAATTGAATTTAATCGAAGATTTCTGCGGGTCGACAACGTGTCGCCGAACGCCTCAGCTGCTGAAACCCGATACCTTTTGTGTCGCAGCTTTCCACTGTGTGGTACACATAGTGGAAAGCGTGCCAAACGCCGTTCGTTGGTCTGGCACGATTTGTATTTTTCCAAAAGCACGATCGAAGGCAACGAGCTTGTGCTGTATACGCGGGGCAAACAGAGACGCTCTCGTGCTGCCGTCTAAACCCGCCACAGCCCATAACGTCGTTCCGCCGTCGTTCGTAGTCGAGCGCTCGCAACGCCTGCAGCAACGCCTCGCCATGCGTCCGCGACTAATGAGAGACCGAATTAGGATCGCAAGCTGGGGCGATCCCCAGAAGGCCCCCATCTGCTCCCTTTCACCTTGCGATGGACCGCTGTGGACACTACGAGCCATCGGAGCCGACCTAATCCCGTGAGAGAGATAACATATGTTTCATATTGGAGGGACTGGTTGGTCGTAAAAAGAACCGGCTACCCCGCGCGAGTGTCGCATGACCACCACCCGGGCGAAAAATGCTGAGTCACTGAGCTGTGGACGCATACGCAGGGTCCGATATACCGTACAGCGGATCAACAGTGCATGCTTAGAAGGCGTTCCACATCCCAGCAGACAAAGATGGCAGCTCGCAGAAGGCTATTTTTGCAAAGGTTTATAAGCCTCCTTCGTTGCCTGCGTGAAGATGTTGACGCTGGAGGCGCCATGGAAGACTATCCGCCCGAAGCTGCTCAACTGCAGGCAACGAAGAATCATTTTTGAATGCCGCTCTTTCGTGGAGCTTGCCAACTGATAGATCTAATTCCCGAGTTCTACTTGTGTTCTCAGCTGTCATTAGGTCAGCGACTGTTGGCGTCTTCCAACTGTCGAATAGCTCAAGTTCAACTAAGTTGTCCGGTTTTACAGGGTACAGAGGCCTAACAATCCCAGTTGAGGTGGGTTGAAACCAAAACAAATCAAAACTGATGTCACGGTATTTTTTTTAAGCGATGAAATGAATTATATGCGCTCTTTTCATTCATTACAAACGTTAAAGACAATAAAATGAACTTATATTTTTTAGAGTAAAAGAACTATAATCAGAACATTTCACACGAATTCAAGCAAGAGAGTGACAGCGAAAGTCTTATCGGCACCGACATCACAACGGCCGCCCCGGCCGTCCTCGCCGAGCTTTGTCTTCCGCGACGTGCCGTGATCGTTCTAACCGCAGCTCTGGCTCGAATCATACCTCTTTCGACAATATTTGCTGCTACTATACCTCTCCTTAATCTTCCGCAATAGTGAGTGCTTCGCTGGCGCTGACTTTGGGCGGGGATGGGGCGGACGCCGCCATCTTTAACTTTATTGGGGCGAACCCTCATCAGTTAACTGAGGTAGGCCAGCTCAGTTTAACTCAGTGATCGTTAGCGGCTCAGTGACTCTTGGCGCCGCCGTGTAACTCCTGCCGATCGCGATTGAGTCAACCATCGTTGGCTCAATTACAGTTAAAAGCGCTAGTGTAACTAGCGTATTAGAACGTTGGCTAGGCGTATAGTCACGGGATTCCTAACTTTTTGCGATGGTGGTGCCGCGGTGTGAGAATCACTATCCTTCGTTTTCTGAACGATCAACTTCATAATGAAGATGCATGGTCACATCTCCGCGTCATGAAAAAAGTAATGTAATTCTATATATATATTGCTCGTATCTATCGACATTATAATTACTCTCGCGTCAAAGGCCTAAACCGTGGTACCGATGTCCTCCGTCAACCATCCTGAGGACAGCCATTTGGTAGGCACCACTGGCGGCCATAGTTGAATCCGAGGCTGTTGAGCGCGAGCTGTCGGCTAAGTTCTACGGGTCATAACGCAGACGATTCTCTTCACGTGAAATTGGTTCCTGCGCTTGCGCAGCACTCCCATCCGGACATGGGCAAACGCGCACTTGCTCGTAAACAGCGCTGTGTTCTCTGCGTGTGCTTGTAGCTCCCGTCGCGGTCCAACGCGGGACGAAACGGGTGACGTGGGTAAAATTAACCTGGACGCTTCGCCGCCTCTATACCGCCGCGCGCCTCCGGCGTGTGCCGCCAGTTTAGGCCGCAGTTTTGACGAGGATTAAGGGAAGGCGGAGAAACAAACGCGATTGTCGTCGCCACGTTTCGTGCCGCCGCCGCCGCCTCTGTGTTGTCGTCGCTACACCGATGGTTAATGATTAACCGTGCGCTCCGAAAGGCAGACAATGGCTCAGGGGTTACACGATCAGGCGGGCGCTGACGCCTTCCCGCCCCGCGGTGCATATGAAATTCGCTCTCCGAGCGACGCGAGCTCCTCTCCTGGTTTTATCTGGAGTCGGTGTATCGTGCGTCTCTCTCTCGTGACGGCGCGTCGCGCCTTCGCGCGTCATTTGCATAAAGGGATCATTAGGGCTCCCCCACCGCCATTGTTATCGCGTTTGTGTTTTCCACAACGGGAATCGCTCGAATCTCTTTTATTTATTTATTTTTTTTCCCCACAGTGTGCGGGAAGCACTGATAGCGACACCCGGGGGCCAGGCTGTGCTGCGCGTGCGTGCGTGCGCGTGCATGCGCGCGCACACGCGCTGTACAGTTTTACTGAAGCGGAAAGCACTGTTGACAGGGCTTGAGTATACGATCCGGTCCGTCGTTAATCGTGGCGGCGCGACCTCCTTTCAGTTTGAGGGACCTCCGTGTGAGTCCTATCTCTCGCGCCTGTCTGAACTCGGAGACCTCTCTTTCACGCTGAGGAGCGACACGTGCGGACTTGCCTCTGTGACGGCGCTCTTTCACTGGGGGCAGTTAATAGCGCGTGGGGGATCTGAATTTTATAAATGACCTCTACGCGAAACTCTCTTTGTGACGCGACTCTGCGCCGGTGACGAAGTTTCCGCTCCGAGATAGAGCCAATCGGGGGGTGAGGGGGGGCGTATCTGAGCTTAATAAAGGCGTGTGCAGCGTTTACTTCGCGTAGTGTCCTTATAAATGAAGTAGGCGACGTTAGAAAGGAATGGGTGTGCATTGCCGATTCATATCGCCGGACAAATGGTCCGTTGTATCGTGCTTTCTGGCGTGGACGCTTCGACGACTTTAATGACCTCATCACCAAGGGAGCCGGATTTGCGGAAAGGGAAATCGTCAAAAACTTTAAAAGTTTTTTTTTGTAAGTTGACTGTTGGTTCGAGAATATTGGGAGCACCGAATTCTCATATACGCGACGTGTGCAGAATAGTCTCACCGCCTGTAGTCCCTGATAACTACAGAAACGCAGGAAGCGTGGCTATGTTCGAGCATATTATTATCATCTTTCCGCGGCCAAAGGGATTGCGGGATTTGATGATAAAAACACCGAAAGAACCAATCATAAATCAAGAATCGTGCAATATAATAAGCCCAACGTTTCTTGGGCTTTCTACCCTGTCCACCGTTGCCTGTTTCTTCGTCCCCCATGGTGAGGAGGATCTTCTGCCTTGCAGAACGTCGAGGCTGTTCGTCGGCCTTTAACCGCCCGACCGAGACCGCATAAGATGTATTTATCCCCGAGTCGCCCATAGTCAGTGGCGCCTTTAGAAGCGCGTTGCGCATGGCCGATGCGCTTAGAAACCGAGGGAGAGGAGGTGAGGAGACCGCGGAGGAGACGTCAAAAACGCCGAGCTCTGGTTGGAATGATTAGTGGGTGGACCTAAAGGTATCTGGTTGCCTTTGTCTCCACTGCACTCGTCAAACGCTTGAGAACGCCGGCGTCAGGTGTTTGGCTCTCGTCTTTGGCTCTCGCATTTGGCTCTTGTTTCGGGGAGTAAAGAACCATTACATTTTTTGCTAATTTCCCGCTGCATATAATGGAGAAACTGACTCGGCACAAAGGTCACGTGACGTCAACCTTCCCTCTAAATTTAGCGGGAAGCCACATTGGTGTAATGGGTCGCGTGACGTCAGGTCGCGTGACATCGATTTTACCGCTAAATTTAGCGAAGAAATTGAATTTGTGTGTAGATCTCGCGAAGTCAGGTCACGAGATAACAATTTTCCGTCCACATTTAGCGGGGGAGACTGAATTGATGTTAATGCAATTGATGCAAAGGTACTGCGAGCTGGACAAGGGTAAGGACAATATTTCCTGGAGAGGAACAAGGGGGACAAAGGACAAATAGGGAGATTTCTGTATGTCCTTTGTGCCCCTCGTTCCCCTTCTCCAGGGATTATTATCGTTAAATTGAATCGGTATGTAGGTCTCTGACGTCAGGTCATGTGATATCAATTTCCCCGCTAAATATAGCGGGAATCGCACAAACGAATGGACGGACGGACACAATTTTAGGATTAATGAGGAAGGAGGAAAGGGAGGGGGGGGGGGGGGTTCCATCAAAAAAGCGTTTGATGCTAGGTCACGCCCTGCGCCGTCAGTTGGCTCAGGCGATGCTCAAAAATACGTACACTCGGACCCGAGGGCGGACGAGAAGAGAGTTGTTCCGGCATCGACGCCGACGTTCTCTCGGGCGGCAACGTTCGGGAGTTCGACACGGCGGGCATGTCGGCGCGCGTCCTAAATTCATCATCTCCTCGTCTCGCAGCACGCCCAGTTTTCTGCACTCGCCTTTTTTTCTTTCCTCTGTCGGCGGCGGCGCCGAGAACACGCCTATTCCCGGAAACGGGAAGCGTATCGAGAAGATGCGTGAACGATGTTTCCAGCCCCTCCTTCCCCTTGTCCCGAGTTGTTGTAGCCTCGGGTGACGGGCTTCGGCGCCCGGGAGCTTGCTAGGGCAGAGGGAGCCGATTGTTTTATGAATGGTAATCGCCCCTCTGTCGCGCTTCCCTGAGCCCGTGTTTGCTGCTCGATGGAGGATGGGCGCCGCCCTACTGCAGCCCTCCACGCTTCGCCCTCCACGCTGCCGCATCGGCTAGTAGACTCCGTTTATACCTTGCCATGGAGCACGTAGGATGTTGCGAGCCGTTGAAGCCAATACCACGCATCGTCACTGTCACGTGGCTTTCGTGAAGCCGCCGTCGGGCTGCTAAATTAGTCAGACTTGTAGGGTAATCGTTGCAAGTAACGAAATTACTCATAATCGATTAGTTTGTGGAGTATATTTGTGATCTTTTGGATTCATTCATTAGGAAGTAATCGCGAGAGTAGTCTGTTTACTTCTGGTAGTACTAAAATAACTTGTAACCGTTACTATTTTTCCCTTCCCTTCGTAATAACGTTTCCCTAAATATCCCTACTGTCTGAGGCACGTTTCTTCCTTGTATGACGGGGTCTTCTCATATTGGTCGCGCAAAAAACATAGGGAGTTTTAGGAACCGTTTCTGCAGATCCGATACGCTACGATGGGCCGTCCGATACGAACTGTGCAAACCTCCCGTTTGCGCATGCGCAGTGCGTACCGGAGGGGACCCATCGTACCGTATCGGATGTGCAAGAACGATTCCCTAAAACTCCCTAATATCTGCAGACATGATCGAAGCACGTATGAAGCAAACGTGCCATGCCTGAGCTGCGTCCGCAGGTAATTCTGTCGTGACATCTGGACCGAACACCGTTTGTTTTGTATAACATATGAGCGTTGTGAGTGCAATCTAGCGACACAGCGAGGCGCGCGCGGGGCGTCGAGCGACGCGATACGTTTCTCAACGCGGGATTGGCTTTGACGGCTACTATATGGCGTCCCGCTGTGGTCCATCTTTAAGGTGCGACGGAGCATCGGGGCCCTCAGCCTGCAGGGAAGGCGGCGCCATGTTTGTTGGCGAGGGACTGGCGGCTGCTGCGATATATGCCTCTGTGTTCTGGCTCGTCGCTTCGCTTTTCCCCACCTCTGCTGGTGGAGGAGGTGTTTGTCGTGACTCCGTGCCCGTCCCGCGTATGCGCTCCCGTGCGTTCTACGCGGCGTCACCGCGACAGCCCGGTCCCCCGGAACACGAGGGACGCCGACTCCTTTCGGGGATGAAGCGGGATGGGTGCTCCCGACGAAAAATTTCCTTCACGCCGAAGAAAAGGCTTGTTGCTTTCATCGTGCACCTGTACATGCACTTAGTTCGAAGATTACGCGAATATAGGAATGAGAACAGGAGTCGCCCTAAAGAACGCAGATTGCTGGCTGAACGAATGGAAAACTGAGAGACGAAGAGCTATAGCTTGTAGCGGTGGTGACCGGTGGCGTAGTACTGTTGGTAGCGCTGGGTAGAGCGTCGACATTTTCTTTGTCCCACCGCTGAGGTTTCCTTCTCACACGCTACTAAATAAGACCGTCGCTGAGCCGATGAGAAATTCGCCGCAGTGATGTGGGGCAAGTTACTTCCTTCTCAGCACTCAGTTTTGACAGCCAACGAGTGCTCGAGGTGTGCTTTGTTCTCCTTCCCAAATTATAACTCCGACGTTCTTCGATGATTTCGGTTCTCTCCCCGATTCCTCGTGGCTTTTCGAGTACACCGACGAGCATCAACAAAATTGGCGAGCTCGTAGATGGCGTGTTTAAAGCTGCCGTCGGCAGTGGTGTGGTGTCAGGAAGTGATAGATCGGTCACGTATTCGACCGTGAAACGCACTGTAATCAGCTTGATTATG
Source organism: Ixodes scapularis (assembly GCF_016920785.2). Classification (NCBI taxonomy): domain Eukaryota; kingdom Metazoa; phylum Arthropoda; class Arachnida; order Ixodida; family Ixodidae; genus Ixodes; species Ixodes scapularis. The sequence goes on from NW_024609836.1 coordinate 30,220,178, forward strand.
AAGCCGTAGAGGTTGTGGTCACCCTAGCGGTTCCACAGCCCAGTTGCCCGACTTCAGGCACAGGTGGCGAACTTTCCCGTGTGGCGACGGAATCAAACCGGCCGCGCGCACATCGCGTGCGCCGCCTTGATAAGGCGGATCAGAGGCGGCGCGCTAGCAGTCGCTGCCTGGACTCAGGCGTCGCTGGTAACAATGTTAATCGTCTTGTCCATGTCCAATTAAATGTAGTTTCTTGTTGAAACCGTTTACTCCGTGTTATTCCTCCGGGTTAGGTATGCAGCAAGGCAAACGGACCACAAGGTATCCTCTAATTTTAAAAGCTTTTGGAACTCTATTAGTGCCGACCTGTCTTGTGATGACAGACGAACCTCCACATGGTACCCATGAATTAACGAAAACTCGCGTTAACAATCTTCACTTTGCCAGTCGTTAACGTCTTCAAAGATCGTTTTACTTTTGCGCCGTCGCCTTGCATTTTCCATTTGCTCCGCGGAGCACGCGGAGCACACAGGCCGTGCTCCGCGGAGCACGCCCTGTGTTCATCAGTATCTGCTTAGTTTTAGCCCACCTCAAGGAGGTCTATCGGTATTCAGCGACAAGCAATAACAGTGCTCGAAGCCGCTGCAAGCGCAGCGGCTTCGGGCACAAGGTCAGGTCACTCCGTCATTGTGACTTGCCGATCTACGAGGATGGACACATTCTGAGCAATCCACTCAACAGGGGAAGAGGGCCCCAATGGCATCGTTTCTGATATTTTATGAGGCCGGAGATTTCGAAAACCCCCACAGGACCTACTCATCTTACATCTCTTCTCACCTTTTCCTCTACCCATCATTTTTTCCGGAGATGACGTCACGTCCAGTACTGAATCGTAACTGTGTTTCACTAGTTAGACGCAGTGTTAGCAAAACGTACGAGGGCGAGCGTGTAATCCAATCATTTGGAAGGAGGAACACCCCTCTTGCCCTCTTTGGTGTATCCCAGGCGTCGTTTTTGTCCCCATTGAAGGTGAGCCTCTCACCCTAAGTTCGTAATTTCCCCTTTCTTCCGCCCGTGGCTTCCACAGCGCTGCGCGCAGCTAGACGTGCGTGGCAGAGTTGGCAACACACGCCAGCGTCGGGGTTCAAAACCCGCACGGCCTGGTTCTTTTTTTCTTTTTTTGGCAATCAGTGTTTTATAAGCTCCCGCCCATTCTCGGCTGTCATCGTGTTTGTGGTTCCGAACGTTCCTGAACGCACCGCGTGTATACGTGGTGCTTCTGGACATCCTTCCTTCCGTCTCCGACGCAAGATGCTGGTAGCGTCCTCTTCAAACTTGTAGGCACAAGTTCGCCTAAGTGTTCAATTTTTGTTTCACTTTAATCTTCTATTGTGTAGTTCGTGTCAATGGTTATCCAATGAAGTAATTTTCAATGGCAACACTCACCGGACGACGGGTCCTAGAAAGGCGAGGTGGAAGAGTATCCTGAGCGTCCAGCCGAGGACCCCCATACGCGGCCTGTGGACGGGGGCCGCGGCGCCGCCGGCCACCTCCTTGGCGCTGGCCCTGCTCTCCCGGTCGTCGTGCATGTACCAGCGGAGGCTGAAGGCGTTCACGGTCACGGCCGGGATCACAGTGACGGCCAGCGTGAGGCCGAACCACCACAGGTTGCCCTCCAGGTACAGGAAGTAGCAGGCGGCCGTGTCCGAGCCGACGTCGGCCGCGTAGCTCAGCAGGGACACGACGGTGAAGAGGGCGCTGCACGCCGTGAACCGGTCCGTCTTCTTGTCCAGCGGCACCGACGACGACGTGGTGTCGCACGGGTCGTGGGCCGGCAGGGAGCGCCGATGGGCGCTGCCGGACGCGGGGCACAGGTACGGGTGGCGGTCGATGAGCGCCAGTCCGGAGGGAGGGTGACCTGGAAGGTGGACAAGAGGGGTCGTTGAAGCCCAAGAGGCGCGCACTGGGCAACCGGAACTGGCTCCGTGCCAGAGGCTAAAATATCTCTGGATAATCGATGTATTTGGATACAATTTCTATCCGAGGTGAAGCATGTAGCTGTCCTTGCTAGAAGAAACGCTAAGCTACCATTCCAGGATGAGAGATCCAGGTATACCGTTCTAAGATGAAATCTGCAGCTGCCGTTCCAAGATTAATTGTACTATTATCTTTGGCAGAATGAGAACAGCGGGGAGGTCTTCTAGTTGTCCCACCTCCAGCGTGAGCTTCCTGCCTTCGGTAATGCTTCGGCGTCTCGTAAGATTCTAGTTTGCATTTGCACCCAAAGCAAGGTGGAAGGCCGAACTCGCGTATTGGAGGCATCGGCGAGAGACGCCAGGTTCCTGTCAGTAACTCTAGTTTCACTTGAAAACGTTTACCATTTCAATGCAAGGTGAAATGTGTTGCTCTTATGCTAGCTTAATTGCACTAGCTGTGCATTATAAAGCTAAGCAGTAGAGCCGTACTTTAGGATGTCTCTCGACTGCTGATAGTGGGTGCTCAAGTCGGAATTGCGAAGATGTGCCTTGTATTGCCTCAGCCTGTGTTGCAAACGAAACCGTAAAACTTTCATGACCAGCAAGAACGGCTAAAACAAAGGAGGTGGCAAGTTTGACATAATATTAGCTATACTGGGTAGGAGTGCATACAGCTCATAGTCAACACACCCGTGTACTGACACAACCGTGCCCTTTTTTCTCCTTATCGCGAGTTGCACCGGTGAGAAAGTCACCATTGGCCAACTTCTAACGGTTCTCTTAGCAACATTTGGATGTCATGTGCACACTGCGGAAGGTTCTTGCGTCCTGATGTTTTCCACAAATGACGGATTCGAAGACGATATTCTTGAATCTTCGTCAAAGTTGTAAACAAAACTTGGGCGTTGGCTTATGCTACAACATACAAAGATATCCGGTTAGAGCTGACATCGAATAATGAAGTAGCTAGAACAGAAACTTTAAAGGGTAACCCTGGTCAAGAGGCGAACCAAAGTAAATGACTGATATCGATTTACGAAACTAAATACGAGCGATTGAAAAATATTACTTTAATGGGAAACCACGATCCACTCTGAAACCTCTATTCATAATGCTACCACCAGCTTCTCAACGGGCATTGAGCGTGCTGGCTGCTTGTCAAGCAACCTTGTGACCTGATGTCATCCTCGTTCTCAAGGAGGTTTTTTGTTCGTACTGCCACCTGTTCGTACTTGTTTTCTGCTGCGTTCTCAGTTGTCCCAGCGGACGATTTCTGCTCGTTATGCTATGTTTAAGCGGCCGTGGTTTGTAAGTGCCTTTCGGCGATCGCGCACAAAGATTATCAACTCGCTGCTTGCTCAAGCGCGTCGTGGTGCTGAAGGTGGTAACTGGCGGTTATATAGTTTATACTCTGTTCATCGCCCTTAAGCTGAGACTGCAGCCAGAGCATACAAGCGCGAGCTAGCCCGCGCTGCTGGCCTTGCCACGTGCATTTCTAGCGCGAGTGCTCGTTCTGGGGAAGAACACTTCAAAACAGCGACATCGAGCACTCGTGCTTGTTGCCTCGGCTGCATTCAGCTTATGGGCGAACGGAGTACATATTTATAGGGGGTATTCACTGGACGCCATATTTGAGGGCGATGTTTAGAGCGCATGCTCAGAACGAGCTCACATTAATAGCCTGCTAGGACCGACAATCTTGATGGTGTGGAATGCACGTTGCAAAAGAACTACGGAAGCTCTGGAATTTGGAATACATTTTAGCGCTCAAAACACAGGGACAAAGAGGCCTCTTTGTCCCTGTTTTTTGAGCGCTAAAATGTATTCCAAATTCCAAAATCAACTAGCCCAACAATCTACTCTACGGAAGCTCGCCGTCAGCACGCACTCAGCAGCCGCGCACACAGATATGGCCGCCAGTGAATACTCCCTATAGTCGGTTTTTGCTCAGCGGGAGCTTACCATTAGCTTCCAATACGCTCCTGCAAAGTGCGTTGCATACCACCAAGATTGTAGTTCTCAGAACGTACTTGGGGGCTTGTTCTGAGCCTGCGTTCATCGTGGCGAACTCGCATTTCGCCCGGCAACTTTATGAATGTTCATTAGTATTCGCAAGAGATGTTCGATATCCTTAAAGCAGTAAAGCAGCCGTAATATCTTACGTGAGTGATCGGAGCTGCTGTTACGACGAGTCCATGTCGTACCGGTTTTGCGGTACCGCAATACGAACTTTGCGTCTCACGATGGCCACGCAGCCCGATCCTAGAATTTCGTCTGCCCGTCTGTCCATCCATCCGTCCTTCCGTTTGCGCAATTTCCCGCTAATTATAGCGGGGAAGATTGACGTCCCGTGTCTTTCTGAAATCACGTGATCCCATGACTTCGCGCCGTTACATGGCGTCGTGGTGCCAAGGCATGTTGTTACGCGATACCATGACATCTCGTAACATCAATTTACCCTCTAAATTTAACGGAAAAATTGACTACCCGAAACGCCTGCTTAATGTCTTCTGAACAAATTTAAACGATCGCGCCTTGAATGTTTCATTCCCGGCATTATAGGGAGTATTCACTGGACGCCATATTTGTGGGTGCTGTTTAGAGCGCATGCTCAGAACGAGCTCGCATCAATAGGCTGCTGAGACCGGCAATCTTGAGGGTGCGGAATGCACGTTGCAGAAGAACTGTGGAAGCTCGCCATCATCACGCGCTCAGCTTTCGCGCACACAGCTATGACCGCCAGTGAATACTCCCTATTAGCGCCGAGATGTTTCGGTGGCGCCCTCTTATGGTTTCCCTCCGTGACGTCACGACTGGGATTTGCCTCACCGTGACGTCACCAGTTGTTATTCTGGCTACTTACCATCGGGTGCAACGACGAGTTTGATGGTGCGTTTAAAAAGCACAGTAGAATCTAGGAGCCATCGCAATCCGAAACTAACACCGTCAAAGTTGACAATCTGACAGTCCTCATATGCCCATGGTTTGGCCAATCGTGGAAAGCTGACCACAGCGACGCTTTTGGCCGCGCACATCGCTAATAGGACTTCAAAAATAAAGGTGGGTGACAATTTTTTTTTTTAAATTTTATTTGGAAGTATTACTTTTGCAGTTTTTGTTTTTCGGCACTTCCCCTCCAAGTCCTCTAGCGATATTTAGAAGCTATAAAAAGTTTCCACGAGTGTTCTTTGATGATTCTTGGCGAGCGCCTTTTAGCCCGTTCTATGGTGCACCGACGGAATTCAACAGTGAGCTCGTGGGCGTACCGGTGGGTGGTCCGGCCTCCGCGTACTCCGGCAGGTCGTCGTCGTCCTCGTCGTCGTCGTCATCGTCGTCCTCTGTGTTGGCGTCGTGGTAGGGCGCCGACGGCAGCTGCTGGTGTCGGGGCAGCGACGAGGCGCCTCCGGGCAGCTTGAGCTGGCGGGCGTGGTGGTGGGCCAGCGGCACGGTGCCCTGCCCCGCCGACAGCTGCGGGTGGTGCAGGTAGGGCGGCCGCGCCCGCTCGTCGAGCAGCTCCACCTCGTGCACCACTACCATCGGTTGGGCGAGGCGCGCCAGAGGGGCTCCCGCTCCTGCATGCACGGGGGTCAGGTTATCGGGCGTCGCGCAACGGCAGTAGGCGTCAGCGAGGCACTATCGGACCTTTTACTATTTACAGGATACAAACACAAGCCGCCCCTTGGATTCCGAGATACTTCCGGTAGCTCCATTTCGGCAGGCTTTCAGAGGCCCGTTGATGTCCAGGTTCTTGGGACGACGAACGTTTACGGATATCGCGAAGTTAAGGGATTTAGCGAGGTCTTTATTGTTGTCATATTCAACATATAAGATGAAATTAATCATCGTGCGATAAAAAAAAAAAAAAATTCTAGACATTTTTTTTTTACTGGTCCTTTAGCTAATTATATTCCATGAAAATTATAAGAAGCGGTGCTCCGGTGGGTGTTGCTTGTCCTCTCGTATGGCCAGATATTCTCGGAGTTCGTAAATTACCAGCAGCGCCTCCTTCCAGCCCTGTGCTATTGAAAAAAAAAAAAAAAAAGAAATGGTTTGCACTCTTTACACCGCAGTCGCATTCCCAATACATCACGCAAAAGACAATAAGCAGACACTGTCCGAGGCCCGCTTTTTCCCCGTTTGATGGCCTTGTCAGATTGGTCGCACAAAAACTGGCTGCAGAAATGTTCAGAGCACGCAGACATATGAAGCAAACATGACTCGAACGAGCTCGAGGCATGCTCGCAGATCCTTCTGTCATCTTGTCGCCATTGGGGACCTTTAGAAAACCGTTACCGTGTACCGCACTCTATACCGGAGCCTTCGAAGCATGCTTTTACAAGCGCGCGACCCGCGGTCACGGTATGGGCATGCGCGCTTTTAGAAGCATGCTTCAAAGGCTCCGGTATAGTGCGGCACGCGGAACACGGTAACGGTTTGCTAAAATTCCCCATTGTCTCTCTTTGTATTATGTACGCGCAGTGTGACGGCGGCTAAAGGCTGGTCAGACATTTGCGGTCCAGAGTTGTCGACTTCGTTGCAATCGTTTGTGACCGCTTATGACGATAGAAAAACACACGGCATCCCTGTCACACTGGCGCCGTCTATCGGGTTCCCCCGTGGAAACACTCCCAAATTTTCGCGTTTAACTAAACTGAACAGACCGGTCTCGCTGAGCGTTTTACGCACGCATGCGTGACGCGGCTATAACTTTAGTTCTCGGGGCGCCTGTGCACGAGATAGCTCGCCGCCGATTGTGCTTCTGCTCGGGCAGATTCCGCAGCGGGGTAATAGCCCCTGCAGGAAGACTACAGTTCCCACGATGCACGGCGACAGCGCTGGCATAGACAAACCAGCTGGTGACACCGGTCTATACGGAGCGCAAGGTCGTCTGCTTCTTTTTCAGAGGTTGCGGTTACGTCAGAAGGCCGAGCTCTGATTGGCTCGGATGGGAAGGATAGTGGGTAGACCTCAAGGCAGCTTGCTTTGAGGTCTACCTACTTTCCTTCCAGTCAGAGCTAATCAGAGCTGGACGTTCCTCCCGCAGCTCGGAGAGTGAAAGCACGCGCTGCAGAACCCAGGAATCCTGGAGTCAAATTTCCACCCCTGTCCGTTTCGATCTGGATAAGTATTGCACCGGCGTGCGGTCGTGTACCATGAATGCGTGATGCACGTTAACGACTGCAGGCTAGCAATTGGTGCTGCACTGGGTTCATTTCTAATCTACAGCGGAGGCACCAGACGCCCGTTTGGGCAGAGTAACTTCCCAGTGTCTAAAACATACACACAACGCGATTGCGTTTCATTGCCCACACTTTAGCTGTTCCAATGTGGCCTTTGGGACGTTCGGAACATTCTGACTCGATCGTTTCCATCCGATATCTCCTTCCGGCTTTTTCTTTTGTTTCGCACCTTTTCCTTCTTCCGCCGTCAAGTATTCGTGATTATAATGTTCTCATTCTTATTAATGTTATTCTTTGTTTGAAATGTTTTGACAGTGCCCCTGTTTTGCCTTCTTGTCTGCGTTCTCCGAAGAAAGGGACGCAATGTGGGAGGAAGGTGTCGTATATATATATATATATATATATATATATATATATATATATATATATATATATATATATATATATATATATATATATATATATAGTTGCAGGATAAGATTAGAGGGTGTGTGCAGGCGTTGTAAGGAGAGTGTAGGCGGGAAAGTTGAGAGCCAAACGTGTACGCTACGATTGACGGTTTCGTCTTATCCACTCGCTTCCTCTCCTGCGTATGGTCTGCTAAAGTGAAAAAAGTGGTGAACTCTCTGGGAGGGTGCTTGCCCAGCTGTTATTAATCTGCAACAGACTATCCACTAAGCTGAGACAGCGGTGGAAGCTACGTCCTCGTTGGACCAGTCATTAACGCCTCTCTTCCCTGACGTCATCGCGCTCCCGCCCATATACCCACGTGCAGAGAGCCGGGTCAGGTGATAAGAGGGAGGCAGCTGATTGGTCCGGCGGCCACGTAGCTCCTCCCACCGTAGTCTCAGCTGTTTCTGTACGTTTTGACAATGCAATGTGTAAGAAGACCCTCTCGTTATACGTACGCTCATGCGTCCGGTGGCAGCCCCTGTGGGTGTCGTCCTTGCCGCGATGGCGGCACCGGGAAGTTTCCGGGACTAGGTCCGGGGACCGACTCACGTCAAACCTGCGGAGAACAGAGACGCGACACTGTGAGGACCTTTGAACTGCCCGCTAACATGCGCTGTGCCGGCCGCCACACTCTTCTATGGTGTACCTGCACTATATTAATGAAACTCCCCAAAAGAGAGCGCTGCTATGGCCTAATAGACACTTTTCTAAAATCAGTCCAATCCACCCTGTCCAGAACCAAACTGGTACCACCTCTTAGAAGAGAATGCCGGCGCATGACGTCATGGTTAGTGGATCCCCGACCGTTCCCACAAGCGGCAACCACGCCAAAGCTCGGCGGGAGTCGCCGCAGTGCGGCAAACGCGTCCGTCTGTCACACGCTGCTATGTATACGCGCTGTTGACGATGTTGACGCAAGACAAGCGGCGTCTTTGAAGAGTGTATATTGCACATAGCGTCACCTTTGACATTGTCGACCCCTGATGGCCTAGTCCCACTAGAGCGACAAACACCGAGTCTTGTTCGGCGACACCGCAAAGTTCCGTGTCGATGATCCTGCGCCACTGTAGCGGCGAACGCCGCCGACAAACGATCGACCATGGACATGTTTTCCCCCGTCGTCAAGCGGGGCTCGTGCCTCTGAGTTGCGAACGAAATAATTATTTCGTTTGCAACTCAAAGGCGACTTAAAAGCTAAAAGCAAGTTTTGGTCACTCATAGCGTATGAATATATTTGTCTATATATTTGTGTATATCTATATTAATTGTGGATAGAATTATTGCGTTAGTAGTTTTGAGTTTCTGATTCTGAGTTTCTGAGTTCCTTTCCGTTTTTACTGTTTTTACTGACTTTTTTATTTGATGCCTTTAATGTCTCTTTTTTTTCTGTGTGTGTGCCAGCTGGTGCACCTAACAGAATGCCGTATAACCGTTTCAGAGCACCCTAAATAAATAAATAAATAAAGAATAAGGATATATATTTAACCCAAAGTTTTACATTGTCTTGAAGTAAAGCAGACATTAAATACAAACAGTCGTGATCATACATAATTCTGCATACTGCTAAACAGAAACCGCAGGCTAGCTGGGGAGCTTTGGCAGTAAGCAGTTGTCGTTTAAGCCCTCGTGCAACAAGCGTCGTTTAAGCTGCTCGCTCACTCCTCTTACTCTTGTAGAAGGCAGAACAACGTGTGGTTATTTTTTTTTTCTTCCAAATCTTTTATCATTATATTAGCAGTCTTTAGAACTGCCATGAGAAAGTTATAGGCAAGTATACGTCACGGAACGAGATTCGTCTTTATTGAACTTATGCAGATGATACAAATGACTAAAATGGGTAACTGGGCGTTTCACGCTCATATCGGTAACGATTTCGAATACCAGGAAACATCCGGCATCAAGTGGAATTCGATGCGGAAGGTCGCTTTATTATCTTTAATGAAAGAAAAAGAAGAGCAGCATAGTTTATTTTTTTTTGCAGAAAAAAAAATTTTTTTTACTCATTGTACGCAACTTGTGAATATTTGTGGAAGGGAGTATCGGGCAAATGTCCCCGTGACCACGCCCGGCTGGATGCATGCTACAGTCTTCGCCATGATGAAATTGTGAAATTAGCCTATTCATTATAGTTTAACAAGAAAGGAACCCTCCAAAAAAGCTTTTCGGGAATAGGCTTTAATTGCATCCCCTAGTTTCTACACCACAGTCACGTGAAAAATGTGGAGTTCTATAAAAAAAAAAAACAGAAAAAACAACAAAACAAGCCAAAGCGGGTTAAAAGAAAAAGAAGGATGGTGTCCCTTGTTTTCTTAAACCAGTTCTTTCTTCCTCTTTTATTTCTTCGAGACGGAGAATGATTTCTCCTTCAGCGAGTTGAACGCATCGAGAGAGATTGCTCCTTTCCATCAATAATCCGCCGCTGAAATTTCGAAAAAAATATGTAGGGACGCGTTCTTTGCCAAATACCCTATCCCAGCTTCTCTTAGTGAGAGTTGTAGCTACTCAGAAAAAAAAAAAAAAAGAAAAAGAACAGGAAAAAACGGAAATTTCTTAAGGATATCCGAATTTTCCTGCCACGCTAAGCAGCTTTGATGGGAATCGTTTTCGATAACGCATATTACACGCTGGGCCCCGGAGGAAGTATAATACTCCCGTTCACCCCGAAGCTGAGAGTGCGCTGAAAGGCTCGTGCTCATTTGGTCCAATCGTACGTCTCTTTGTCGTCACGTGATCACGTTTCTCCCGCCCCTGCCAACGCGCGGGAGCGAGTGGAGTTGAGGTCAGGCTTGAACGGTACTCAGTACGAGTAATAAAACTAATAAAAGATCAATTAATTTTAGAGTATTTTTTTATTTTCAATACATATATTATAAAGTAATCAAAATAGTAATCGGATCACGTTCGGAAGTCCTAAAATTACTTGGAATTGTCCCTATTTCTTTCTCCTCTTTCTAATTGCACCTTTTGTTTACACCAGGAAATCTTTAACCAAGTCTGCCACAGGAGGAAAGTTTACCGGAATTGGCGAATTAAAGAGAGAAGTAACCGCTGATTCGGTAATTATTATACAACAATAAAAAATACCCAAGACCCGTTTTTTTTTTTTTTTTAACTTGCAGAATTTTTTTTTGTTTCAAAAGTAGGAAGTAATTGGGAGAGTAGTAACCGTTACGTTTTCTAGTAATGAGTGATTACTTTTTAAGCGAGGGTGATTGAAATTGTGATTGATTTCTGTCTCCAAGGTAACATACACAAGATTGGGTGAGGGGATAAAAGGGATGCCGTTGATTGGTCCGTCGAGCACGTAGCTTCCACCGCACTATCAGCTTTGGGGCGAATGGAGTGGGGAAACGACTCCCGAGCGGTATTACTGAGGAGGGCTTTATTTCTGGGCATGTCGCGGACCTGTCGAGGCTCTAGTTGGACCAAGTTTTACTTTTTTCGAAAGTTTAACGTAGAAATAATAATAAAAAAGTGCGATTGAAGGTAGATTAATATGCGCGTGCGCGAAGATCGAAAAC
>NW_024609836.1:30231386-30333886 GCF_016920785.2 Ixodes scapularis
GTGATGAATAGTGATCATCTTTAACATTAACGCTGCAATTAAAAAAAAAAAAGTACGCCGTTGTTATCTTCGCGTTAGATGTATTTCGCCGCTTAAAACGGGTGTGCACTAAATAGCACCCCCAATCTATAGCGAATCTTCAACTGCGGGAAATGTTTCCTTAACGCTTCGAATAATAATAATATTAGCCGCTGAAGCCGGTGTCCGGCATTGAAAATGTGACACCTCTCCTAGGCTTCTTGCCCGGGAATAAAATTGTCGAGTCAGTGGATGGTGGGATGGTGGACGCGGGCGCGGCCTGCAATAAATTCTACACAAGAGGGCACGCTTAAAACGCGTTCCACATCCCGGGAGGCAAAGATGGCGGCGGCCCGCCGAAAGCGATGATTGGAACGGTCTCTAGGCGAAAGCCGGGAATTCTCTAAGTCGAGGCGATGTTTACGCGTCAGCGAATCACAGCACGGGACACGAGCCGCAATCGATCGAAGCCGGACACTCCGTGGGCGACGACCCCGCGCTCTCCAGGAATCGTTGCGCCTTAGCCTCTTCACGCCACGCGACGGACGAGGTGTCCCTATCTTAGGAATAAGAAAAAGAAAAATGGCCGCTATCGTTCCCCTGGCGACGCCGCCATCAACGACTTGGAAGAGTACGGGCCTACCGCTTGTTTGTTTGATAACAGCTGAGCGCGTGACGAGTCGAAAGCGCCTTATTATCGCTCGGCGACCAATGGGCTTGTGGCGTCATCCGATGAGAACGAAGCAACAGTGGCGCGATTATAGTAGGCATCGCTCCGCGTTTCTGACGCTTCCTCGATGAAGTTTCATTGGCCGCTTATGGCAGGATAGAACAGGCCGTGTTTCTTGAGGCCCGTTCACGCACTCGCGTTTTTTTTTGGGTCTTTGTCCCTTAAGGGCCGATTCACACGACGGACTGATCCGCGGACGGATTGATCACGTGACGACACGTCTGCGGTTCGTCCGTCTCCCAAGCGCATCCACAAGTGTTGCGGAGTTGCCACTCCGGAGTTGGAATGATTCCGGAATAATTCCGTATTTTCGCGACCCCGGAATGGAATGGGCGGCAACGTTCAGGGGAATGGAATGGGAATGGAATTAGATGCCTTTGACCCGGAATGGAATGGGAATGAAATGGGCCAAGTTCATGATATATATATATATATATATATATATATATATATATATATATATATATATATTTTTTTTTTTACGTTCAGCTATACCGAGCCAGTCAGGGAGTTGGTTGTTCAGAAATAAAATGAGCGGGAAACTCCGAACCCGCGTGAGGCCCTAACAGACTTATACGCAAAAAATGCAATACAAAAAACAGGCGTCAAAGCAAAGAACAGAGGGGGGAGGGGGGGGGGGGGGGGGAGGGGGGCGGTGGCGCCTTTCACCAGTGAAGTTCAGTACATAGCCGAGTGCGTCTGCGCCTGTAATATTGCACGGCTCAAGGGTACATCATCAGCCGACGTGAACGTGACCCGCTGCTCTGGTGATCCAATACCCAGGAAGGAGGCCAGATGTGGCCTCGCTGTGCGGACCCAGACTTCGTACACCTGCGACTCGTCTGGAGCACGCTGTTTCTCGAAGAGCTCGCACCTGTGCCGGCCATCTCTGATCGCAATTCACCAGGTCTCTGTTTGAATGATGCTAGGCAAAACTTGAAGACTGCCATTCATGCGTTGGAGGCGGAGAGTCGGCAGGAAGGACCGTCACAACAGGGATGCCACCGTATCGATTTTTCAACCGTAACAGAAGACAAGACATGTGCTTCAGGATGCTTCAGGTGGTCCACTTTTCTCGAAAATTTAAAATGCAACTGCCTGCATGGTCTTCAACGAGGTCACCTACAACGAAAATACGTATTGTCCTTTCATACACCAGCATGGGTAAAGTTTCATGTTCAAGAAAACACCTACAGATTTAAGAATACTAGTTCATCCCACCTTGACGTCATGTGATCAATGCTGACAGTGGCGCCTTTCTTGGACAGGGAAGTGGTGATGTTTTGATGGAATTTATTTAGAGGTCGAAATCTTTTCGCATCACTGGTCAGTCGGACAGGATGCCAGGGAAGGGACCGCGGTCAATCCTTGAAGGGACGTTTTTTAAACCCATTGAGGACTCTTCGTCCGGAACCCCTACCTTCAAGGCTAAATGCCAAGCCTGCGAAAAAGTAATTTCGGGACAAAAAAAAAAAAAAAACAGCAAAAAAACTACCGCTTCAAGCTTAAAGCCTCATCTCAGTTTGCGTCTCAAAGAAATTTGAAAAAAAAAAATGTATTGCATTATCAGATTTATATTTCTGCCCTCCCTAAAATGTTTTCTTGTATTTGTATTTTCAAAGACGTTTTGCCTCTTTTTAAAATGTATTTCCGATACGTATCGCGATATATTTTTACAGGTATATTTGAGACTTGAGTATCAGTATGTTAGCAACTATTTTCATATATCCTAGTATTTGTATTTCCGAATACATTTTTTAACAGTTCTGCCCAATCCGGCAACGTAATGCAGCTGTCAAGTGACACTTTTAACGTTTAGGAATTAGAGGAATGGAATGAACGATTCAGCCATTCCAGGAGTGGGAATGGGCCCAGTGTCCGCGTTCCTAGGAGTTGAAAGGAATGGAATTATCGAAAACTCTAATTCCCCAGAATGGAATTGGAATGGAATGGGGGTGCCCATTCCGCAACACTGGCATCCACACGAGGGAGACGACTTGCAGACGCCAGCGAGGGCGGACCCAACCTGTTCGCCACACCGCAGTGCTGTGAAACCCCTACATCGCACCGTTGTCCAAGAGAAAATCGACGTTTGCTACCGCTAAAAGGAATCGTACGCCGCAGTTAAGTACAGATGCAGAGCAAACACTGTGATGGGCTTCAGCGCGAAGCGCCGCTAGCTTTACTAACCCAAAGCTTGACAGTGACACAGGAATGGTCCTGCTCGAAAAGGGTTCGGCGTAGAAGCAGCGAAGTTCTGGGCTCGTGGAGGGGCGTTTAAAGATGCCTTCACGCACTCCGCGCTCATGCACATCACTTAGGTACACCACAGCCACTAGAGAGGTCTTGCTCGGTGAAATCCTGATTGGACGTGGAAGAATTATCGCGGCGTGCGACACGAGGTTTTGACGGGAGCTTCTTGACACGAACTCGGCGGAGTATTGGAACCTGCGTCGCGTCAGCCGGACAAAGTTTCTGCAGTTTCTTTCACGCGTGAAACCAAGAATCGCGTGTCAAAATGAACCAGCGAATACGCAAAACACAACGATGCGCCGTTTGTGTTATAATCGTCCAGAAAAACAACAGCAACAAGAACAACAACAACAACAGCAAGAAAACCATGTACCGTTGCCAGACTAAACGTTTTTCAAGTCAACCTCCCGCCAAAAATCCGCGAATGAAAAAGGCGCTCGACTTTATCAGACTGCGCGTCCGCGGAGGAGGCGCGGATCGCTGGAATCGTTGACGTGCCGGTCACGTGGTACACGGTGCGCGGACGAAAATCGCGATTGGGTCCGTCGTGTGAATCGGCTATATAGAAATGGTGAACAGAAATTTGGATTTCAAGGAAACAATGCAGGAGATGTAGGCGGGACGCTCCAATCCCTACAACACTAAACGTAAGGCGATATCTCGAATGGACGGCTGTATTTTTGAAAAAAAAAAAAAGAATAGGTCGAGGTTTAACGAGGCCGACGAGGCGCGTAACGTCAATCTTGACGTCACGCGCCTCGCATGACGTCAAGATATCTCGTTTCCTCCTCTCTTCGTTTCGCCCCCTCAAGGCGGCGAGGCGGAGAATACGCGAGGCCGCTCCCTCTCCTTCTCGGAGGAACAAGACGTAAACATATCTCAAATGCGCCCCCTTTTTTTTGAAGAATACGGTCATCCGTTCGAGATATCGCTTGCATGAGTGATATTTTGGTGTTTGTATCATCCAGTTGCACGCTTTTGCCGCCGTGTTTTGTGGAATCCAGATTTCGGTTCAGCATCCCTTTAAAACCTCTTGAAAACCCTTAGGACAAAAGGACGCACTGGCTCCCTGGCGCCATCTACGAGTTGACCCTGGAACTTCGTCGCGCTAGAACGAAGATTTTTGCGGTATCAGTCTGGTTAGGTGTGCGTATTATTTATAAGAAATGGTCGTCTATAACATTGTCAAAAGTTTTTCGTGCAAAAGTGATAAGCAAAAAAAAAAAAAAAAAAAAAAAAAAAAACGGGTTTATGCATACACTCAGCGTTCCACGGCTAACTGAATGATGGCGCCAGTCTGTTCTTTCGTCGTAAGATATTTTAAGGGGTTTTTGAGGCACACTGTCTTAGGGAGTGGCAAATATGTGAACAGACCTTTAGACTGTCCGTTAGTATTACATCGCTTCTCACGTATGCGAAAACTGCGGAGTCATTGAGCTGCGAACTCGTGCGTGGCAAGTCGACGACTGATACTCAGCGAAAGAGGATTACTGCGCCTGCTCAGAGCGCGTTTCACAGCCCAGGGGAGGAACATGGCGGCGCCCTGAAGGCGAAGAGGAGAAAAGCCGCCGAATCGAATGTGGTTGCCTCCTCTCCCACGTTCGCTCTGCTGAAGTGGAAAAACCTGGGAGGAGCTTCCACTTTACTCTTGACCTGTCGCCAACTGTATACAGCGCATCTTCGGCGGTGCTCTGCTACATTCCCGAGACCACCTATGCTGTCTTGAAGGGGTCGAGTCCGCCGTGACGTCATGGTGTGACGTGATGTGACTTCACGATATCCAGTACGGTGTCGTCTGATGTGACGCTGTCACGTAACGTTACGTCGCGCTTAACCGTGTGGCGTGATGTCGCAGTGTCATGTCGCGTCATAGTGTCACAGAAAGAAGAATGACCCGAGGGTTTTGTCTCTTAGGACTCGCCTCCGTTCCGGCACCACGGTCAGAAAGACACCTACTGTTGCATACACCGTGACACCATCAGTGTGACGTGACGTCACCTTCGAGCCTACGCCCCCAGTCGGAGACACGAAAAGTTTAAGAGCTAGACCTTAAAAAGAATATTCTACGCATTTTAAACATCAGACTTCCGCGACAACGGACATCCAAGGTTTAGTTAAGCCGTGTCTTGGCCAGAACGCCGCTATTTTCACAGTCTCGGTATCAGGCCCGAGCGTTTGAAGCGCCTGCCAGTGCGAAGGGGGTGCTATTGTGTCGGAAAACGGGCCCTCGGGGTGCCGAGGACCGAGTTTTCGGGACTATAAAACGCCATTGTGTTTTGCGCACGCCCTGCTCTATACTTCGTTTCACTTCAGGATGGACTGCATATGGCGCTACGAACCGTCGGAGCCAATCCAGTGCCGTGTAAGTGTCACGTGAGTTGCGACGACATGCGGGGCGCGTAATCGCGTGACGCAATCGCAATGCTCGATTGGCTGCGGGGTTACTTGTCGCTTCCGCTGCGGTGCATCGTTAGGCGAAAACGGAGGCTCGCGTCGTGGCCATTTTATACGGACAAATTTGCCAGGGGGGAAAACCGGGCCAGTTTGCGCGCGCTCGAGCCTGTTGATGACAGCTTCAGTCGCGTAAGATGCTCGATCAGTTGGGACTCCCTTATCCCGCTTTTCCCCCATTGTTTTTGTATTCTTTCTGGTGTCGCTTAATTTGCGTGTCTTCCTTTGTCACGTTCCCCTCCCCCTCCCTTCTCTCCCCCCTCCCTTTTTTCCCCCCGCTCTCCCGCTGTCCGTTCCTTCCGCCCGTCTTGGCAGTTGTCGTTTCCCCGCTCCCCATCTTCATCTCGGTGTCTGTCCCGCCAAGCTCTCTCTCCTCTTCCTCATTCGACGCGGCTTCATTTCCGTTTAACGTCGAACCGTTGCTGCTAGCTGTGACTTTTCTCTTTTGTCTATTCTCTCGTCGCTGGTTGGTGCTTTTACTCCTGGATTTGCTTTTAACTCCATCGTTTCTGTTTTTTCTTCTGTTCGTTTTTTGCATTATGTTTTTCTTTTGTTTGTGCTTGTCGTCAGTGTTTTGTTTTTTACCTTTTTTTCGCGAGCTCATTCAATATGCTCGTTTTATTTGATCAGTGCTCAGCTGAGTATTGATTGGATTTTCTTGTTTTTGTTTTTCCATCGTTTTGCTTCTAGCGATGAACTGATGTGGGATTCCTTGGCCCATTGAATGTAATGACAGCTGAAGCGTACCATTTCCTCGAATAAACATTCGCATAAATCAGGTGACTGTGAAATCAAAGCCTCTTGGATTCGCTCAAACGTGCTGTTACGGCATTTGAATATGTACTTTATGTTTTGTAAAGCCTTTCAGATTTGTTCCTAGCTTTGCTTTGCGTAATCTGTCGACGCGCACCCCCCCCCCCCCTTTTTTTATAACGAAAATTATTATTTTCGTTAAAAAATTATTATATAATTATAAAAAAAAAAGGATTCGAACCTGTGCGGGATTTCTAGTCCATCGCCTTTACCAATGGATTTCTAGTCCATCGCCTTTACCACTCGGCCTCCCCAACTCAAGAGCTGGGGATGTCATGGATGAAACATTGCATGTAGCCGCTCAACGTCTATACAGGAGAGGGCGCTGCGGTCAAATGCGTATATAATTGCGTTAAACTTTGCATGCATTGGCTCAACGTTTATAGACGAGAGGGCGCTGCGTTCAAATGCTCAAATGCGTATATAACCACGTTCCATACCACACATTCTCTTTCTGACATTGATGAAAACGAACGAAAGATTCGGCATGCTGCGGCTCAGCGTCTACGCAGGCAAACACCACCAGAGATTTGCCCCAATCAACATCATTCACCACATGGAGATGCGGTCATTTTTCTCTCCCAAACACTGAAGCTATCGCTCTTTTTCGTTCTGAATCAATTTACTCCGCCTGATATTTGAGACCCGTCATTGCTTTGAAAACATTTCTTTCCAATTTTAGTGTCTTGCACTTTATGCAATCACTCTTTTCCTGAGCTTGGTTTCTTTACTAAAAATATATCTACTTTTTTCTTTTGTCAACGAAAGTTGTTTTTTGTGCCCTGCCAATCACCAGCGCCGTGCATGGTTGCCGTGCAGAGATATGCTCTTGTTTTCTTGGTTTTTTTTTAAATAATGAAATATCCTATTTGGTAAGCCTCCCTGATAAAGCTCCCCCAAATATGGCCACGTGCATCACCTAGAAGGAACGCTTCTCCGTACATGTAGAAGATTCGTGTTTATTCTTACCCCTAGTGTAAAAGGTAAGAAGGCCAGAATGACCTTGCTTAGACAGTCTCGCCCTAGCTCACTCCCGAACATTCTAGGTCGAATATTCGAGATGACGAGTGCAGTAGATAAGGAACTGACCGTGATCTTGCCGACTTGTTCACTGCGACTCTCCCGACGACGAGGCACATTCACTCTCGCCCTTTCCAGCTGTCACGCCGACGCAGAGTCGCTCGCTGCTGCCGCCGTCGACGCTCGCTGCTGCTTTCTCGACGTTTGTTCTTCCTTTCGTTTCTGGCACAAGTTCGCCGATTTAATATTTTATTTTAGTTCATTATTCATCGTTTCTTCGCCTTCATCCACGACGATATGACCCTTGTGTGGATACGGATATCACTGAATAGCGAAGGAAGCGTTCATGTACGAAAAATGCTTTTATAAAACTATCTGTGTCTTATATTTTTGGTCCGGTTCACTCAAGCTCGCGATGTCGGGGAGAAACTGCTGATCCAGAGAGCCAAATTGGTGACTACGTCGCTTCTTTCATGGATCGAGTTACTTGGGTATATTCACGGTGGCATGCCTTTCTTGGCGTACGTAATTATTTATATATTGATGTTAGACAGTGTTACGCTACGTGGAAAGCCACTTAGACATCAATTGCTGTCGAACTACGAACTGAGCAGCAAGGCGCCACCAGTTAATGCCACAAATACCCAGCCGAAAATAGAAAAAAAAAGCGGTTTGGACGAAATTAGTAGAGGAAACTTTTTTTTTATTTCTGGTTAACAAAATAATACTGCTGGTTTTTAGCATCTATATTTTTATGAGGATTGTCAGAAACTGCAAGAACAATAGTTAAGAAAGGGACAGACACGGAAGTCTTTTTTTTTTCATCATTTTTGTTAGTTTCCTCAAATTTCGATAGCCCTCATTAATGTACATAGTCTCGTCTGCACCTTACTACTTTAGCTCAACATTTATGGTTAATTAGCGAGAATAAAGATGACCGCGCTTCGTCCGTTTTTTTTTTCTTTTTTAAATATTTTTGTCTGTGTATATTAAAGACCAAAGGTGCTGGTCACAAGTTATAACGCGCGCGGAAGACACGAGACTAATGTACGCTCTAAAACTCCTATTTATAATGCAATATAATTAAGGAGTTTATTTTTATCATGATCCCCCCCCCCCTTTTTTTTTCGTTTTTTTTTTTTTTTTTATCTTTCACGTATTTGAGACCGAAATGTGTTTTTATGATGATGGAAACAGGGCACGGGTATGGGATTCCACAACCTCCAAAATAAAGCTGTAGACAAAGATTCCTTCCCGTAAAACTTGCATTTTTTTTTTTATGAAAAGATTAATTTGGGGCATTTGGTTTTCTCCGATTTGGATAAAATCGTCTTGGAGGTTAATTTTCAAGGTTTATCGTTTTTTTTTTTTTTTTTTGTTTTGTTTTGTTTTTGCTTTTTGAGCAGTGTAAACGGCTGATAAGGTCACGTCAGGCAGAATCAATCTGCATTTCCCCCCCCAGACCTTGTGTCTAAATAAACCAATCCAATTGAATTCAATTTACCGAAAACACGGAACGCTAAGTGTGGTACACAGCGGTCTCTTCGGCAAGGAGCGGTGGATTCAACCGGAAATTAGGGTAGGTTAAAGTAATGGGTTTCAGTGAGATGCCATTTGCTGCAAGATTTAAGACTGGAACTATAGTTTAGCAAGTCCTGACTACTATTACTGATCTCGACTGTAGAGCTTCAGAATCGTTTGAAAATGACGTCATGAAAAGTTGTTTTTTCAATTAATATTTTATTTCAGTTTGCTAAGACGGTGCATGTTGTCTGCGGCATGAAGGCGAAAGACGAGGCATGGTCTGGCGAGGCCTTGGTGCCGCGTAAGACGAAAATGGGCGGCGGAGAAAAGCTCACCGGAGAAAAGCTCACCGGAGATAAGCTCACCGAAGAAAAGCTCACCGCAAAACCGGCATATGCTGAGAAAAGCTCACCGGCCTTTGATCGGATGCGGAGAAAAACTCGCCGATTTTCTTTTTTAACTTAGAGTATTCTGTGTCAAACCCGTCAATTTAACGCAATTCGCATTCGTCACTTCATTAAAAATATATCCTCTTTTTGTAATATTCTTGAAGTTCATTGGGCATAATTACTAATTCCTCAGAAATTAGTAATCAGCCATTCTGCATATTATTGAAGCCGCAAGGGTATAGAATCAGAACATTGTACACCGGTAAAAAATACAACAATTTATATACACCTGAAAGTGCGCCGTTGGTAGCTCTGTCAGATAAAGGGGTTTGTACTTTTCGAGCTGATATGAATAGCGGTGTGTGAACCGTTTCAGCTCCAAATATTGTGCAGTGCCTAATAGAGAAGTAGGTGTTTGCTGATGTAATCAGTGTCGGCTACGCTGTTTTCTTTTTTGTTAATTTCACTAACAGACTTTAGTTACGTGAACAGCTTCGTCCTGTCGTGTTTGTTGTCTTCACTCCGTCGTCGTCGTTTGAGTGGTTTTCAACATGTATAACGTTTACCAACTCGCCCAATTCACTATATTACAGAAGACTAATTTTTTCACGAGAAACAAAGTGCCAGTGTGCAGCTCTGAAGGTCATGGGTGGCTCGTCGTAGAAGGGCAAAATCACACAAAGGCAACGCGTGGAAACACCAGCACGAGCGGCTACAAAACGTGCATGTCCGTAGAAGAAAATGTCTCCACATCCTACTGACTGTTTTATCCAGTTTTCAAAGGTTAACAAAAGCTGTAAAGAGAATTTCAGGCACCGCGTTGTTGCGCATGCACTTTCGGATTTTCGGCGTTTAGAATTTTGATTTTTACGTTTTAGGCGGGCATTATTATGTTTTCGAACTTTTTCCTGTTCTTCAAGTTCATAAAGTTTTCAGTTCGGCTTTCGTTGCCTACAGATTAAGCCACAGAAAACACTCGCCCGCAATTATTAAATTAGAGGCAATATACACAATAAGCTTAACAAATATTACAAAAAAAGACACTTTCTTTTCTACAAAGCTGATGAATTTTGATGACAATAAATTGATATATGTTACGCAGGATCCAACAGCCTTCATATAAAATGAAAAAAAAAAAAAAATCGGTGAGCTTTTCTTCGTATACGCTCAATGGCCGGTGAGCTTTTCTCCGCATCCGCCGGTTTCACGGTGAGCTTTTCTCCGGTGAGCTTATCTCCGGTGAGCTTTTCTCCGGCGAGCTTTTCTCCGGTGAGCTTTTCTCCGGGATTCGACGAAAATAGAGCAATCCGTGATAGTTCGCAGCCCAGCAAACAAACAAAACAAACAAACAAAAATGGACGGACCCTCCCGCGAAGTACACTATAGACATGTCATGAAACCAGAATTTGCAACGGAAAAAAATTGTAACTGTTTATTTTTACCTGCCGTGGATTTAGAACCTGCTCGGTGTTCGACCTGAGGCTGTCCGATGCAGATTTAGACGAGACAAATCTCTCCAAAGCGTACCGACTGTAACATATATTACAACTTGCCTCTTTTACCTTTTTATTTCATCCCCCTATTTCTTTTTTTTTTTATCGCAGGTTTCCAAAACATCACTACTTGTTCCTAAAAGAAACGCAAAAAAAAAAAAAATATCGAAGTAGTATTTAATTTGCGCACGCGCACCAGCGGACCTATAAACGAAACGAACGCGATAAAAAAAGAAAAAATATATATATATAAGAAAAAAAAAAAAAAACAATAGCACTGCCGCAAACACTTCCGCTTAGGGGTTCAGTCCGTTGCTCGCGCTTTTTATTTCCCCTTCTGCTTCCGTTTTCCCGAGCAATGTATCTCTCGTTACTGACGAACGAAATATCGTCAAGAAAAAAAAAAAAAAAACAGCGAGAACTTTTTTAACCTAAAAAAAAGTAATTTTCTTCTTTTTTTGTTTTGTTACACGCACAAGAAATGCGTTGCGCGTTGATTCGACCATCTACAAGCGTATCTGGCGAGGGACCAGCGGCAGTTCCCAAATCCTGCCGTGCCTGGAAACATTTTTATTTATAGCGACATTACGAACGCAAGTAAATCCAACACACGTGGTGTTTTTTTTTTTATTTGTTTTCTTTTTCTTTACACTATTTATTTTGGCGATTTGCGATCGTAAAACTAAGCAGCGTCTTTCGGAAACAGCGGAGAGTGTCGAACAGTCTCCGAGGAGAATAGGCGCCAAAAGCCCGGACTGTAACAAAGAAAAAACAAAGAAGAAAAGAATGTGGTTGAAAAGGAATTTTGGACAGACGCTGAAAAACGGCTACCGGCCTTCCGTTTTGTTCTTAACAAAAGCGGGCAAAAAAAGAACCGGAATTATGTGCGGCAACAAGATTGAAGTTGCGGTGAGACGTGGTCCAAGCGAAACTCGAGTATATGGGACGAAAGGAAATGAGATTTAACTGAATATATTCAGAATGAGAATGAGGTTGAGCTCTGCTTCATCCGTTTCGCTCGTCGTCGGGAGTTGCGACCGGGAAAACGACGGAAACGTGTGTATACATTGCCTCAGTCAGCGGCACGCATCTTACGCAGCGTGATTTCGAAGTACTTATAAGTTTCATATTTTATATTTTTACGTACAGTCGCCACCTACCCCTCCCCGACCCTTCTTTCCTCGCAGGACTTGATAATTCCATTAACAATACTCTTAATTTAATATTCGTAATATATTACTTTATCCGTGTTAATTTTCGGCCTTAGGACCTTCGCTATACTTGTGCACTTGAGTCTTTTGAAGAAAATATGAAGGCAATACGCTGGTAAAACTCGTGACGTCAGCTGAAGAGAAAAAAATGTCTCGATTTTGGGTTTCAGATGAAATCGAGGTTAACCCCACTGACCACTGTATTACAGGAATCCGTGTTGTTAGTCTAATAAATGAGTAATTAATAAATGCTGAGTGCACGGTGCTGGTAATATCCCACTAGAAAACGCTGGGAGTTTAATTGAGTTACGCGCAGCATCAGCACGTGGTATTCGAAAAAAAAAACAAAAAAAAAACAACAACAAGAAAACATGTGCATACAAGCACGCAGAAATGCTTACAACATACTGTGACCATGGATGTAAACGCGTTCTGACTTAAGATTTACTGTTAGAGTAAATCTGAAATGTTGATTGCATAGATCACCTGATAGTTCGCACTGCGCAAACGCAGTAGGTATAACTGCGCTAACCTGTTATACCTCGAGTGGAGCGTGTCCGAAAGATGACGATAATAATTTTTGGAGAAGGGGGCTAAGGTGGACAAAGGACAAACACAAATCTCCAAACACAGCTAGGTGACTAGACCGCGACCGAAAAAATCCGCCTTTGTCCCCCTTGTTCCTTTTTTCCGGGAATTATTGTCGTCCTTCTAATCCAGCTCTCTTGTACCTTTGCATTAATTGCATTATTATCGTAACCTTTAAAAGTGCTGGCCGTTCACGCTCTCCTGGTTAGCGCAGTTGGTAGAGCGCTCCACTGGAGATGAAGAGGTCCCCGGTTCGGTACCAGGATCAGGCGGATTTTTTTTTTTCGGTCGCGCATCAGTTACGTAGCTGTGCTTGGAGATGTGTATTTTTCTTTTGTCCCCTTTGTTCCCTATCTCCGGGAATTTTTATCGTCATTCTGGTCCAGACCGCTTGCACCTTTGCATTAATTACACTATCAACAGGTACGAGGAAGACTATTTTTATAGTTTTTGATTCTTCTCTCCACTTGGGATTTTGTGCTAAGCAGAAGCAGACAAATCTAACTTTTTTTTTTCTTCTAATTTTTTTTTCAACCACCCCAACTCAAAATTGTGAATTTGCATGTCGTGTAATGCTTGACTGGACGGATCAATTCCGTTTCTCATTGTTTGTTAAAAGAAAAGTATGCCCTATATTTCATGGAGGAAGAAGTTGACAGGCACTTTTGAAATTATGCTGTGACGAATAAAAATGTCAGATGAATATGGAACTCATAAATAAACATTTAATGAGTCGGAAGTTTTTTTGTACCTCATAGCTTGAACAAGAAGGAACCGTACCTTGTGCGACGGCTACGAACACCGACTGCCTTAAAACTGCCAGTCAAAGCTTCTTTTTTTTTTTTATTTATACACGTGGCCTAGAATTATGTAGACAGGAACACGCGATATGTTACGAAGTCCTACTAGAACTTTCTAGAAGAGCCGCGAAAGATAAAATGAAGAGCTAGACTGCTGGGCCCTGGAATGTCAGGCATTCGCGTGAGAGCCACGCGCAATGCCGACTCGGCTATCTATGCAGGGAGCAATATAGTGTATTAGTCTATTAGTTCACATATATAAAGTTAGCTTTTAATGTCTGCATAAAACCACAATATGCTCCCATCATTCTTGGTAATGTGAAGAGAAGTTTTCCAGATTGTTTGACACATTCGAGTGTCGTGCGAATGGGAAAAAACCAAACACTGCTGGTTTACCTTTTTTTTTTTTGGGAACAACGGCGGTGTTGGGCCGTGCCTCGTTTTGGTATTTTATTATCTTACCGGGTAAATAAAACGTTAGAAGTGACGAAAATAAAAATAAAAAAGGAAGTAAATGTAAAGGACTACGCTGTCCCTTTTGACGCGCTGGTTCCGTCTAAAGTTACCGTGAACGAGAACCCCGATTCTTGCGTTTAGTTTTTCTTTATTTTTTTTTTCAGCCACATAGTTAATTTACCTCCTTTATACGAGTCTCTTCCATTGTTCTCATTCTTTTTTTTTTCTGGTTGATTCGATACTCCTGCTATCGATCGAACGGAGAAAAAAACAATCATAAAAAAAAGGGAGCCACTTTAGGCTTCCTTTTTTTGTGTGTGTTTTTTGTTGCGTACCTTGAGTGATCATTTTCGTTCGGCCTTGCTCGTCGTCTGTTTAATTTGGCGCCAACTCTAACGAGTTCGTGCCCCTTTCCGGAATGCCGTGACACTATCAAGGGGCCAAAGCTCCCGCTCCGAGTCCTTCGGATCTCTCCGGGAGCGCGCTCTTCCCACCTAAGCTTCGGTGCCATGAGGCGAAGCGCGCGGCACGCGGTAATCAAGTGAACCTGTCTCGATTTACCTAAGCCTCCTTCCCTTTGTTGGCGCTTTTCACCCCCGGGGAAAAAACCTAAACTCCAGAATAAAAGTGTTCTTCATTACCGGCCGTGCCACCGGGAAACATATCACCCCCCCCCCCCCCCCCCCCTCACCCGACCTTTTAGCTTTGCTCGGCTTTTCTTGTTTGTTTGCTACCTTTTTTTTCCCCGGAGAAGATTTAAAGCGCTCGCTTCATTTGATTTCTCGTCCGTTTTATGTTTTATTCTTATATATCATTATACGAGAGGAGGTGATAGGGGCCACCGTGTCCCGCGCGCTTGTCACTCGAAGAGAGCTGGCGTGGAGAACTGTGTGAACGTTCGATGTAGCGCTTACACACGAATATAGGCGCGTTAAAAGAAAAAAAAAAAAAAAAGAGAGAGAAGAAACTACTTTCTCAAGTGGAGGATGTTCGATCGTTGTTTCACGCTTTTTTTTTTTTTTTTTTTATTCGTGATTTTTGGCCTTGTTGCCTCTTTGCAACCTTCAGTATCTCGTTCTGTATTGATTTATTTTTTCCCGAGTCGGTCTAAAGTGGTTTCCATCTGGCTTCTTTTTATTTTCTTGTTGGGTTTAGTGTCCACTGCATAATGTAATCGAAACACTTTTTTTCTTACTAATGTTTTATTTGTATTTTTGAAAGTCCTGTTTTTATGTGGATTCGACGCTCCCGCGTACTATGTTGTTCTTTTTGTTTTGTTTTAGGTTGCCAATATGTTGTTTTCGTCTGTCAGTCTTTCCGTCACTGCTCCTCTGTCTTTATCCCTATGCGACTCGCGTAGGAGTTCCATTTATGCACGGTGCTCTCGACGGCTCTCACCTTCTCACTCTCTCCTTGTCTCTCTTCACCTTTGCCTTCTTCGATACTTTCTCCAATCTTTCTCTCTGTCGTTCATTCATCTTACATTTCTTTTTCCTCCGGAGTGTTTTAGATTGAACGAGACCAACATTTCCCGGATATCAAGGCCGAAGCGCTGGATCTTTTACGTCACATACAATGGGCCAGCGTGGGGCGCAGATTGCAGACGAATGGTTACGTCACCGTTGGGCAGGGATTCGGGTTCTCACTGATAGGGCACGAGTCCGTGCCAAACGCTGACGGCGACACTCGCGTCCAACCTACGCCTCGCACTGGCCCCTTTTACGTGACGTAGAAAAATCCACTTCGTGGGCCTTGCCATCTAGAATATGTTGACCAGACGGAATCTTCGCAGAGACGGGTGGGAAAAGAGAGAGCGTGTTGTTGGACACAAAAATGCGCGTTGGGAGAGGGGGAAGCCTACCAACCTCCACACAAATATTTCCTCCATTTTTTTCTTCTCGCTATTTTTTTTTATGTTCTGTTTTGCGCGAGTAGCGTGGTTCGACCCAGAGCTGTATAGAGAGCATTTGGCTGTTCATTGGAAAGCATAAGAGGCAAACGAGGAGACGCCATTGGCCGAAAGCGTGCTGGGCGTGTTCCAGGGCGTCTTCTAGGGCGTCTTCACAAATTCTGATGTGACCAACCAGAAGCCGGAAATAATACCCTGGCGGTGGTCGCGTGAAACGAAATTTATAAGTGCATTTGAGTAACTCTCGGTGACTGAAAATATGGTGCACGTGATGTTTCAATCACGCTCATTTAAAATCATGGTGGAAGAGCGCGACTAGCGGAACGATCGGCATAGTCCGTACGCCAGGTGCCGAAGGCCGGGTATCTGCCGTCCGGACGGTCACACTCTGTCCGAACTAAAAAGAGTTCGGGCTGCACATTGTTTCTTGCATCTTTTTGCATGGTAATAATCGAAACATCACGTGCACAATATTTTCAACCATGAAGGGTTACTAGGTTTAACCCTTACACTCTTATTAAAACAGTTTTTCGCTACCACCGCTAGGGGATTCTTTTCGGCTTCTGGTTGGCCAAGAGAACATGTCAAGCCCTCTATGTGGGCCCGGTGCACGCCGTGGCTCTGGCCGCTCCTCCCATTGACCAAACTTTCTTTATACATGGCTCTGGTTCGATCCAGAGCCATGTCAATGAACTAAATTCGCTTTAAGCAACGTTACTAGATTAGCTCAGTTACGGAACTGTTCATAGACGCTGCTCTCCTCTCACGGCTCGCCTCCCGTTAGCCTCCCATCGTTCGACGCGCCACCGTTTCTTTAAAAGGATACTGAAGCGAAACTTGAAATACACCTATTATGGTCAGAAATAGGTTTAATAGGATCAATGAAATAGGTTTAATAGGATCAATGATATCCGTAAATCATAATCGCGCGTTTGTATTTTGTTCGGATGGCTATATTTTTCACCCTGAGGGGCCCGACTGGGCGCGCGCTCCAAAATCAGCCATCGGAGAGCGTGATGCGTCTTGGGGTATTGGGCGCATTCGTGACGTCACTTGTGCCAGACGGGAAAGGCTACAGCGTGGGTGTTATGGTTACGAGCGTTGCCACTTAGTGGCGCGTCGAGGATTTACGACCCGTGACAACGTGGCCGTTTGAGATGTGCAAGGGCTGCACGCACGCTGCACCACGGCAAGTCGGCAACCACGGGACCACTGACAAAACCAGCTCCGAGGACGGATTCTCAAAACGAACTTACGACGAAAAACGTAAGTACGACAAATTTGAGAGAAAACCCGTATTCTCGAAACGAAATTGTAGTAACTTTTGCTCAGGTTACGACAGAATCCTACGACAGCTCCGCAGCTGTCTTACGCATTTTTTACGATCAAATCAAGATGGCCGAGAGCGTCGCTCAGTTACTTGGTAGCGACGACCAACGGACATTTATTTTCCTACGTGCTCTTCTTGTGCGTCCCGACTTCAACCAGCAAGAAAAAAAGGAAGGAGTACTTGATACAGACCACGACGATCAAGAACGCAGGATCCACAAACACCCGAGAACAGCTACAACAGCCAGGATTCTACCGACCAAGCGAGCTCGGCAGAATATAGTAGGCCTAGCAGCAACACCGACTCGGCGCACCGTTGCTCCGGCGGTCCTTGGCCAAGACCGTCTGCCCATGGCCGGCTGGCCTGCTGAATGGAATATGCCCGCGTCACCCTTGTGGACCCTTCCCGGATGAATAGTTTGATCCCTGAACTAAATTTCAGAGGTCAATCTTTTCTCCTCGTCATCTCGATCTCATTGTTTTCCGAGACAGCGGTCCGAGAAGGCTGTTGTCGAAAAGGGACTCTCATTGATTCTATCTCCTTGTTTTGTGTGATATAGTGCTCAAATAAACGCCACACGGATTACCTTCGCAACACGGTATGTACACTTTATTATTAGTATGCCATTTTTATTGACACGACGCTACGTCACCGTCGAGCTATAGCAGTTCGTGGGAGCTACGCGATGTCGGTCCAACCTTTCTTTGCCGAGTGTCATGTCAGTATCGAGTTGCAATCGTAAAAGATCGGTCCAGAAGCGCTTACCATAACGCGGTCTAACAAAGCGAATCCAGCACTTCGATCAAACGCGCATGTCCGCTTTGAATGTGAACAGGTATTTTCGTGGTTCTTGCTGACACTATCGTAGTTCCTATTTTTTTTTTTTTAACGTCAGCTCGCGACTCGCAGCAACTAATACCGGCCGTGCCAGAAGCATGCTCGGGTCGTGTCGTGCAAAGAGCCGCAACGAGAACGAGCTCACTGTGGCCAACTACGCTTTGGCTTTCTCCTTCATGGCTTTGCAAACGCGTTCAGGCCTAGGCTAATCTGCCGGCACGCCGTATTACCGCAGAACGGCGCTGCTCCTATGCCACATGTGATGTCACGAGAACTTTCCCACCATCCTCCAGATGATAATTTGAAATCGTTTAATTAGGTTTAAAATTGGGTCTCCTGTGTTTTACTACGCGATATTGATATTTCCAAGGTGGTGCCTGTCCCTAGCCCATATTTATGCAGAAAGATTGACGCTAAAATTTCGTTTCCGTACCCCTTTAAGGCGGCTGCTTTGGGAACTGCAGCGTATTCTATGAAACACGCCTGTTTCGAAGCACATCGTCTAGATGGCGTGCTCTGTGGAACGCACCGTTCTAAAACGAAAATGTAGATGGTGCTGCAAACGGCAGAAGGTGGACTGGAGGGAGTGAGAAGAAGGGGAGGTGTTTGGGGGGGGGGGGGGGGGGGGGTACTCATATCTGCGATAGTTCCACAACTGAGGTAATTCTAGTAACGTATGCTTTAAGCTTCGCTTCAGAGCAACGTTTCTTCAGCCATCTTATTTGCGCTTTGCTCAACTCTTGGCTGTTATCTGAAGCTTGATCCGAAATCGCAGAGAACAATTTTCGATCCCCTGTAAAAGCGAAAGCTTTGAATACTGGATCCCTGAGTGTGTATACTGTGCACGCACTAACGAACAGGCACGGGTACATTGAAAGAAACTTAGAGGAAAGAGCTAGTGAACCGGGACCATGAAAAGCGGGGGCGTAGGGCTGCGAGACACGGAAAGTGACTCAGCCACTTTCTTTTTTTTTTTATCAAATGCTGGTGCGGTATCGTCTTCTACCAAGAAGAAATGGAGCAATAAGTATAGATATATCTGGAAGCAAAAGTGCGCGAAAAAGATAAAATAAAACAAAAAAACTTGGAACAACTCTTTTTTTTCCGTTCTTTTTGTTCGTCGTTTAGAACACTTATTTGGGACAAGAGTGGCACTTGCGTTCATTGTTCCTGCTCAAAAGGGGCACTCCTGGGACACGGTTTCAAGAAGAAGAAAGATGTAAAAGTTCTCGGAGTAGATTTTCTGAAGGGTCGTGAAAATTGCGAAGAGCGAAGTTTTGTGTTGGTGTTTACTTTTTATTTTTTTTCTCCTAGTATTCGCTAGATGCTTGTCTCAAACTGCCGGAATGTTCCTTCTAGCTCCTGCTAAATTCTTCGTCGAAAATATTTTTTTTTCTTGTTTCACGGGCACGAGAGTGGGAGGACATTCTTCACTCGCGCTACATGAAGGGTCTCCAGAGCCTTCATATAGGCTTTTAGAGTTTTATAGTTGTATTTAATTTTCTGACATTTCTTCCAGATTGTTTCTCTTCTTTTTTTTTTTGTGTTGCTAATAGGCACTCCTGGAAAGTTCGTCGGGGCACCGCGGCTGTTTGCGAAGCGCGCATAAAGTATGGCTTAACGATACGCCCGAATTCTCGGCACTTCAATACACGGGCGAACATTTGGCGATTGCCGCGGCCGTTACGTGTTCGCACAACTTTCGATCGTGAGACCGGAGTACGCTAAAATCAGTATATAGACACTTGCAAGCAGCCGCGCTTCGACAGCTAGTCTGGCCACCGTGGACGGAAAACGCTTTGTTTGGTGACAAGTCTAGAAACCGCGGGTATGCCTTAGCAATGCTTGACTATTGGGCGATCTACACACGCCGGCAGCAAGATGGCTGCGCCTTGAGGCCTTACTTGCAGACGTCCGTAGGCTACGCTTTCGAGCACTTGATTCCCAAGTTTTCTTACTGGCGTCCCGTTACGATTCAAAAATGGGGACCTGGTGTCCCCATTTTTGGGGCCCGAAATTCCCCATTTCCCCAAGTCATGAACCAGACTGTTCGTGGATCGTATCAAAGACACGGTCTTCGTTGTGGGCATGATGACGAAGTTGTCGGCGGACACATTCTCCTCAAGCATGTTCGAAGCTCGTTTGCTTCGTGCGCATGCAAGCTTCGATCATGCTTGCAAACTCTTTTTCTTTTTTTTCGTCTGCAGGCTGCCTTTTGTGCGGCGGATATTGGCGGCGTGACGGCGACTTTAGGGTTCTTTACACAGCGACGAATTTTACGCGTGATTATCGAGTGTATTCTGAGCAGAAAAAAATTATAATAATCGGGATTCAAACTGTTTTTGGTCGGTTTCTGGTTGTGGAAGGTGCGATTGCGGGGTTTGCCAGGGATACTTTCCCTTACTACACGGTACTCGGGCTTTCGTGCGAGGGACACCGGCTGAGAGTCAAGCTTGGAACTTTGGTTGGCCCGGTTCTCGTTCGAATTGTGCGTGAAGTGACTCGTAGCATCGTACAAGCTCGCGGTCAGCGTGTATATCCAGAAATCCGAACTTTTTCTCGCTATTTATCGAGTGACGTTAGTTGTGTAAGGGACCGGTGCCTCGCCGGGTGGATTAGCCTTTTACACTGGCCTTTCTTTCGAACCCTTTCCGAAAGAAAACAAAATAAAGCAAATTAGAATCAATTAAAGGAGGAAGTGGTTACACATAACGAAGAAAAAGAAAAAAAAAAACAGTCGGAAAAGAACAATAACAAGGACTACTAGGAGGGGGCTGGCAACTGACGGCCAATGGGCAAGGAGAAGGAAGGGAAGAAGGGAACAGATCAACAAAGAACGGTTCGGCAAGGCTCAATATTTGCCGTACTTTTACCCAAATCCCGCAACGTAAATATTTCGCAAATGAAAAAAACAAAAACAAATTGTGCTTCTGTGTGTTTGAAGAAAAAACAAACGAAACGGGGCGAGGTGTTACGTAAAATGACCGTTCAAGGTTATTTTGCGTTACTTTTTTTTTAACGCCCGACTGTGTATTAAAAGCTGGGCGAAGTCTGCGGCACGTGTGAAGCTATCGAATAACCTTGCGTATTTTTGCAGGGAAAACGAAGAGTTGCCCGATGCAAACATTTGGGCCAGACCCGATCCCTTTTATGTGCGGCGCACAAACCCTCGGTTTATGGATATGGTTTGGCAAGACCTCCCTCCCTGCGAGAAAGTTTGCTTCTTCAATCAAAACGCAGCGACTTACTTGCATGCGGGAGCTTGCATGGCGCAGGGCAAACACACTTTATTAAACGGACGGCGGCTCGCGTTGCTTTTTGTTTTGTCGAATTCGTTTCGTGTTCATCATTTTTATACATATCTACGTGCGCTTTATTTTTTTTTTCTTCTAGTGAAACACGCACTTTATTTCGCGTTTCGCTCGCTCTTTTTAAAATTGTGTTACAACTTGAATCCCTCGTCGCTGTTTACTTTAGCTCGGTTCTGAAATAAGCTGGCGTTATTCCTGCCTTCCCCCTTTAAAGCGTGCTTTGCCTACTCAGAGCGGTGCATTGCGGCAGAACCAACTGGTCGTGCGGCGGTTTTCTGCGTGAGCTCAGATGGCGTGCCGGGCTGCCGCTTTTCCACATCTCTGGATCTATTTCGCTTTGTGCCGCCCATTTGGCGTTTGTTCTCGCAATGTAAGCGTCTGCTTTTTTATGTTCTTGTTTCTACAATGACCAGATATGCTATGAAACGACTTCATCTCTCCATCGCATATTTTGAGTGGTCGCCAGGAAGCACGCAAGGCGTCGCACGTCGCAAAAGTATTTCTTGGCTATGAGTCAGAATAGGTTATACTTCGTTGCAACTTAAGTGAGAGCGCAAGCGGACGCTGCGGATTGTTCGACGACTAGTCAGGCAGGCAGGCAGTCAGGAGAACAAGTAGAGATGGCCACCGGCATGATGCTGTGACGTCAGTCGCAAAGCATGTGTAAGGTTGCTACAAATTTAATCTTGGCGAGTATAGCGCGTCTAGTGCGGACAGGCAAGGATGTCGCATTTGAACGTAGTCTGCAACGAAGCACCTCAGAAACAGAGACTCTTTTTTTCGTTTTGTTTTTCTTTTTATTGCGTCATTTCTTTGTTTTGTACTCGCGCAATGTGATGACTGCATCGATTTGCGAGGAAATAGAAACGCGCAATGGAAGGATGCGCAGGGAAAATGAAACAAAAATAGAGGGGAAAATATGTCGTTATCGTCCCTCGCCGTATCTCGCGTCCTTTCGCGAGCGATCAGGACTCCCAACTCCTCGACTCGATCGCCGCCCGCGCGGAGTGTGCCGGTCTGTGTTCGTGCGCCGCTCGACTTCCTGCCAGTGCGGTTTATCGCATCTGTCGTCGGCACGCATCAGCGAGTCAGCTTCTTTTTTTCTTCTGCGCAACGTGTTTGGCTGAAGGGGTTATATACGCAGTCGTCATCGTCGCTCGCTCTGTTCCTCCCCAAACGCTGATGTGAAGTCTTGATGACCCGCCCTCCCTGGTCGTCATGGTAACGACGCTGCTCTCCAAGTGGCGTCGACCGTCCTTACGCTTGCGAGATGCCCGAGATTTGATAAACGCCCGTTTCGCGACACTTTTGGAAATCGGTCTCTTTCTCTGTCTCCAAAGTTGGCTTCTTTCCACGCGTTCGGCGAAAAAAAAAAAAAAAAAAAAGAAACACAATAACAGAGGAAAAAATCTAGTCTTTTTGTGTGTGTTCCCTGGGACTGGGAGACGCAAAGAAGAGAAGAAGATGGAGAGGAAGAAAGAGGGGGGGGGGGGGGGGGGGGAGAGTCCGATTTGCGGAACAGTTTTGGGCTCGAATAGGAGAGTTCGGAGGGGGGGTAATCTCGACTGTGTGAAGAGCCGCGATTTCCTTTATGGCACCGAGCCCGTTCTGGTACTTGGTGATGCGTTTCCGTTGAATGGCTCGCTGCTCGTGTTATTTGGCAGCGGGAAACGGCGCTAAACGCCACCTCGTCATGGCCGAGCTTCTTTCGGGCAAACTTCGAAATCTTATTTTCTTTCTTTCTTACTTTAGTGATTCAGTTGGCGTTCTGTTTAGTGCCTATCGCAAATACTTCCCCCCCCCCCCCCCCCCCCTTCCCCTCTCCACTATTTCGAGCTATTTATTTCGATCCTTACAGGACTAGAGTCAATCTATTTCTTTCTCTCTTATTCTCTCACTCTCTTTCACTCTTTCGTCGACTTGAATCGCGCCGTTCTCATTTTAAGGGGTATTGTTTCACAATGTCAATCTGTCATTATTTTTCTTTCTTTTTTTCGTTGTCGTAGAAGTAGCCGTTTTGGAAGTGAGTCGTAGCCTCGCAGCGTGTTTGAAATCGGAAGGGGTTTCAGTCAATTTATTACCGACGACTCGAGGACTGCTTCCGTGTTTTCTTCTTTTAATTAATATATATATGTATATTTTTTTTATTAATGTCATACTTTTGCCCCGTCTTCGCGAAAGGTGAAAAGAGTTCGGGAGTGGGAGGAGGGACATTCAGGGGAAATGGGACTTTGTGTCCGGAGTTGGTATTAGCTCTGTCGCCGTCCCCTCTTGTTCTTGTTGTTTTAACGAAGAAAGAAGTTTAGAACTGTTCGAGCGTGTGTCTTTGTGTTTCGTCTGTTTTTTGGTGTTTTATATTTAGCTCGTCCTTTCGTGAACAGTTAGTCTTTCGTAACTGGGATTTTTGTTTTCTAGCATATTTTGTTAGCTGTCAGCCCCGAATCCAAAATGTATTGCGTCTCTATAATTCGTTTCATAATAAGACCGCACAAAGTCGAAGGCACGAACACATACAGACACGAAAACGCACCCTGAAAGTGTAACTCACTGGGCCTTTCCTGTGCATATTATGTTTTAGAGATGATAGAACACGCACAGAAACATGACGACCATGACGTTGCACTTTTAAAACTGTTTGACTTGTCTGATGGACTTGTAGCGTCAGCTTCGGCGTCCCGACTCGAGGTGACAGAAAGCATAGACCTTTCCATGGCTTAAGTTATAACCCGTGCAAAAAATGCTGAGTCACTGAGCTGTGGGCGCACGCGCAGGGTCTCATATGCCGCACAGCAGAGCAACAGCGCATGCTCGGATGGCGTTCCACAGCCCAGCAGACAAAGATGTCGGCGCACAGAAGGCGATTTTTGGGGACGTGTATAGATGCTTATTCATTAAGTCAACTTTCAGACGTCACGCCGCTGGGGTGGCGCTGCTGTCGACACTGCGCATGCGCGGACAAACACTATGTTTACACTTGCGTGTAAACATAGTGTTTGTCTAAACGGCTTGTTGGTTTGTAAAAAAAAGAAAATAAAAAAAAATATTCGCCATAAAAAAAAAAAAAACAAAAAAAAACCTGTTTCTTGTTTGGTTTGGCGGGTGGAAAAAAAAAGATAACAGAATTGTATCTACCTTCTTTGAACACCAGGGGAGCGAACCGGACGTACACAAGCTCGCGTTCAAGCCCGACGACCAAAACCGATATTCTGCGAGGCTTTGCTCCTCTCATGTCTTCGAGCGAGGTAAGGGATGGATGGAAAGAGGGGACTGAAAAAGTCGGGCATGAGTCCGCGTGCTGTTCGGATGCTGTGGTGGTTCATTGTGCGAGCACCTGAACGGACATAAGCCAGCGTAAAGGGTGCCTCCACAATGAACACCTCACAATTTGTGCGTCGGATGATTAACTGAGGGACCTTCCCGGACTGAAGTCCAGAACCAGAAAACTAGAACCAAGTTTGTTTCTCCTACTGCGTGGTACGTCTTCGCTGGGTACTTCTTTGATCAGCGCAATTTTCAATAAACGTAAATTGGCGCCTTTTTCTCTTTTTTTTAAATAGCTGCCGTTTTTGTCGAAAGCATGGATCGGAAGGTATTGGTATGAAAATTTGAGGGCCACAAGAATGGAAGAGCGAAGCTTTTTTTTACGAACTTCGGGGCGAATGATAAGCTACGGATAAACCACAATGTATAGAATGACGCTCGTCAATTTATCTATTTCACAAGGGCGTTGTCATCTTCAGATATAGTCACTTCCAGTATAGGCGAAAACATTATTTTGTCATCGCCTTGCCAATAGAATAAATACATTTATGATATAAGCGTAACCCTCACCTATTCTCGTTTTGTCACCTTTTTATTTTCTTACTATTTGCAGGTTGAAATGTTTTAATATTTTTTCGCCGCCCATACCGGATATGTCTACCAGGTGGCTGGGGCGAGAGTGAGCGAAAAAGGTCTATACTTTTCTAGTTGGAGTTTATGGCTAAGGGGGTGTCCAAGCAGGACACTACAAAACGCACGACTCCGACAAATCGTGAAAATTGAAGCAGGCGCGTCTGCTTCAATTTTCACGATTTGTCGGAGTCGTGCGTTTTGTAGTGTCCTGTTTGGACACCCCCTTAGCCGGTATGGGCTCAGCGGAGTACGGGTAGGGCTTGGGATAGGGGACGAGGGGGACGGAGAGGGGAAGCGAGGGAAAAAAAGGGTAGAACGAGGGAGAGGGGGAAGCGAGGGAAAAGTGGAAAGCGCGAAATGGTCGTTGGCCTTTAAGCTGAGCTCGGTTTCGGGGAGCGTTTTAAACCTCTAATCTCGATGCGAGCGAGCAGTGCGGCGGACGTAAGCCAACCGCTTTTTGCACGCATCGACACAGGCCAGAAAACCGAGAGAAGATCTATCCCGGTCGTCGCTGCGATGCTTCGTTTTACCGTAACTTGGCGAAGAGAGAACGCCGCACTGCTCCCTCGTGACTCGTTTGTAAACTGCGTGCTGACGAGTCACGTGTTTCCCTCCGACGCGCCGATTGGCTCGCTGGGACCGAAGCCTTCGCCGTTTTGTCAAGTTGCGCTGGGACGGAGTTCCATCGAAGACGCCGAGGATGGGGCGCCGATGAAGCATGAAGCCATTATTTCATGCGCAGAGCCGCCGCCGCCGCCGCTTCTGCGAGTTGCCTCGCTTGCCGCCTCGAGTCTCGGTCGCTTGCTTCTCGGCGTTGACGCATGGGGGCGCTCCGTTCCGCCCTCGCTGCCGCACTTCATTTTCTTCACTATTTTATACTCCGCCTTTTCTTTTTTTTTTTTCTTTTTGCCTAGATGGCTTTGAAGGGTTGCCCGTATAATTTTATTTGGGTATCCTTTTTCTTTCTTCGCCCACGCTGGCTCGAACATCTTTCCGTGCCGTAATTTAACAGACACGCTTTTTTTTTTTTTTGGGGGGGGGGGGGGGGGGGGGGGGCCTTTTCAGCAGCGATTTCGGGCAGTTTCTGTCTGGCGTGTTCTGCGGTACCGTTACTTCTCGGTGTTGTTTAACTCCGTTTTTGTTTTTTTCCCCCTCGATATCTTATTCTGTTTTTTTTTTTTTTTGCGTTTCTAATGTTTGCGTTTTCCCGCTTTCTTCTGACTTTTCCCAACCTTTATTATTTTTTATTTATTCGTATTTGACGTATCTAACTTGTGGTTGTATTTGGTTTGCTCTCTTCTAGGTTTTTTGTTTTTATGGTTTACCGATATGGTGCGGTTCGATTCTTCAGCTTCGGAATTTTGGAACGTTGTGCTTCGTGAGTGTAGTTTTTTTTTAATTTTTATACACTTTGTAGTTTTTTTGTTTTCAGCTCCAGCGAAGTTGTGATACAGGTTTTTCTTATCTTTGGGTTTCGTGGCGTTGTTGAACCGAAAACTTTTCTGGCGGAGTCCCGGCATGGTTCAAACCGACTCGGGCGTGATGTGAGCGTTTATTTCCGTTTTCCGTTCGCTTTTTTTTTTTTTTTTTTTATATTTTCGCAGTCCTTTTCCCGAAAGTTTCGACTCGAACAACGTGAACATAAAACGTTCCGTACACTACTGGGACGGTCGGGGAAGAGTTTCCTTGGAGCCCAGAAGAGGCTCGTGCAGTCCATAAACGATCCGAGACAAAATTTCGCGAATAAAACTACAACCGCCGTGCTCCGTTCCACTTTACGACGATCCGCAGCGGATGCTACGAGCCATCTGGGCCAATCGAATGCCGTGCGAATGTCACGTGATATTTGGAAGATGCGCTATGTCCCCTACATTCGTGAAGTTTCAAACTTCGAAGCACATAAATAGGTCATTTCTCTTGTGGAGAACCTTTCGCTTGGTTCGTTTTTGACGCTGTTTTATGTATTAAATAAAATGTTCGTTTGTTCGTACCACTCACTGGTCGCGAATATCGAGTTGGATCAATAGTTCACACGACGTCGCAAAATTACTCGAGTTATCGACACTCGCCCGTCTGTAACTCCACTAATTTACTGTGTAACCTAGGGCGATAGATATTTCCAGTTGCTTCTCTATTTCGAACCATCTAGCAATGGTTATTTTCAGTAATGAATTAGAAAAAATGAGAAAAAAAAGAAAAAAGACGGACAGCTTGCGATTTTGTTTGCAATCTTTGCGAGTCGTCGTCTCGCCGGGCGTTTACGCGGCTCATCGCGCATGCTCCATTGGTTCCCTGCTTTCCGTTTTCGTGCTTCGGAGATTTTCGCCACTTCCCGCCGAAAGGCAGGCAAGCTGGCGCCTTTTTGGTCTCCTCGGTGCTGCTTCCCCATCCTTCCTTCCTTCCCGCCCACTTCCCCTAGGCATTCCGCTTTATTTTTTTTTTTATCCTTTAGTCCATCCTGCTGCTCGTTCCCACACTCCCTCAAACACATCCTTCCCTTTCCTTCGTTCTACTTCATCTCACTCTCGTTTCCTCGTTCTGGGGAGGAGCAATCACCGTGGAAGACATTCATATCTCGAGTCCCCCTTTTTTCCCCACTCGTTTCTCCCTTATGCGCGGAGGTCATTTTTATTCATTCTCGTAGCCTCCGCTTTCCTCAGAACACACACAGCGCGTAGACTCATTTCGACTTCCTCATTCTCTCCCCGTTTCCGTCCTCACGCCGCGATCTTTCACCTCCTTCCCTAAATATTCGTTGCATCCCTTCTTCTTCCTTATTTTGGGGAACGTTCTTCCCCGTAATGGAGCCTTCTGATTGGTCGAGGCAACTTTCCCCCCCTCTTCAGTTTGAACCCGTAGAGGCGCCGTCTCTCGTCCCCCAGCGGCGTTTTGCGGCGGCAGCGGCGGCGGCGCCACGGCTTTTTTCCATCGACACCGGAAGTTGACGGCCATGTTGTTTTCTCGCTCTTTCTCGTTGCCTTTTCTCGCGCGCTTTGCTGCGCGCGCGAGGCCATTTGCCTTCTTTCGCCGCTTCGATTGGCCGGTTGTCTTTTTCCTCTCTGCGAAGGGGTTTCGACTGGGAGAGGAGGCGACGGGAAGGAGCTCCCCTCTTGTCTTCGTACTTTCAATTGTTAATGGCGGCGGTCTGGGCCGCGTGATGTCGGAAACAAAAAACGGGAAAGCGGAGCGGCGAACTCTGAGGATGCTGGATAATGGGAATGGGTAATATATCATAGAGGCGAGCGCCCTCCGGAGGAGGAAATTGAATTTACACCTCGGGAAAACGGGCGCAAACGAAAGCGCCCTTTCTCCTTCTTTCTACCCCTCTCTGCCTCTTTCTCTCTCTCTCTCTCTGTTTTCTCTTTTAAAAGGGTTCGGCCATCACCGCTTCCGTTGGTCCGCTTTCTGCTACTTTCGCGCTTTGGTTTTCTCTGGCAAAGGCGTCCGTTTGCGTGTGGAGGTTAGAGGTCGGCACGGGTACGGACCAACCCGCGGGCCATGGGCCGGCCCGGTCTGCGGGCCGGGCTCAGGCTTCACGGGTATATTCATGAAGGGTCCGGGCCGGGCACGGCTCTTGCATTCAAGACTACAAGGCGGGCCAAGCCAACCGTTACTTTTTACGTTTTTTTTTTTTTTTTTTTTTTTTAGGCAGCAATGTTTTGGAAGCTTGTTCGGGGGGTTGCGGGAGGGACCACAGCGGGTGAGGTGCAAATGCTGAAAGCATGTGTGTGTGTTTGCATGTGTGGTTTTACAGCTCGGTGTCTGTGCACCGGCTGTTCTGCCAGAGCACCAGCGCCGCAGCGTTCATTTTTGTCGCCTGCGGCGCTGCTGTCGTATACAGTCGCTTCTCCCCATCAACACGCGCACATACGCGCCTACACAATGCGTACCTTCGCAGGCGTACACCGTTTGTACGTAGAAACGCGTGCATCCACATTATGGGTGAAGAGGTTCGTTTAAGGGTCCTTTTCCTAACAATTTCTCACAGACCACCGCAAGAGACGGTGATATTTTTTTAAATGATTTTTTTTTTCTTTCTCGTTGTTCTACGCAACGGGAGTGGGCAATTTAGTACTCTGCCCGTTTTTTGTCCGAACCCGTCGCGACGTTTCACTTCGTTTGCTACTCTGGCACATGGTTCTGTTTAGTTTACTTGGCATTTTTATTTCTCAGTCCTTTTCAATATACGCGTGCTGGCTCACAAAAAAAAACAAAAAAACACACACACACGATGGGAGGGATTTTTTTTAACTTAGCTGTTTAGGCCCGCAGATTAATCCGACTAATATTAGCAGCAAAAAAGAAAAAAAAAAAACACACGAAAGAACGACGCTTGCTCTAGTGACTACGAAGCACCGTAGTCAACATGTGCAACAGTGGCAAGCCATCTGCCATACCGCGCGGTTTGTGAGCTATTCATATACTGACATGTTCCGAATTCGCCATGCTCTGCGTTTGTTTTAAGCTTTCTGAGACTGTACGGGCAGAAACTGGGGAAGAGGAGGAGGCGAGAGGGGACACCAGAGACTGGATAGACGTAAAGCCGGCTGGCCTTGCCTCTCAGCCACCCTTCGAGGGCATTTAAACGCCGAACGCTGGCGTCCGGCGCTCGAACAGTGAGTAGAGGCGAAGGCAGCCAGTCTTGTGTGTCTACCCAGCAATCATTCTAGTCGGAGCTCGTCTCTCTGGCGTCCACTCTCGTCTCCTCCTCTCCCCCAGTTTCTGCCCGCACATGATGCAGACGATCGAACTTGATTCGAAATGTCAAACTCTAAACATAATGTATTTTCTCTTTCTCTCTTTCTTTCTTCCTGAATCTTTAACGGGTAGAAAATCGCTTACGAACGGGAATGACCACTCCTCTATGCAGCGCAAGTTTCGTTCTGTGAAATCCGTCCCGACCATCAGTTCTCTCGTGCCTTGGTTATGCATACTGTGGGGGGTGTTTTCGGTCGCTTCAAGGAGGAGAGAAATGCCGATTGTTTCCTGGTCGAGATCTATTCCAGCACGAGCTACACGAGTCTCGTCCCAGCCCCAGCAGCGCGCAGTCCCGTGCACTAACGATTGTGCTTCCCACGCCACAATACAAATTCGTATTTACGATGTACGGCACAGTTAGTCTGAACGTGAGTTTCTCTCTGACTCGATCGCTTGTTACTGAACGTCTTTTAGCTTTGAGCAATGAGCTTTCTCGTTCCACACATCTGCACGCCGCTCGTTACACTGTACTGTCGAAACCGGTTACGACGAAGTCGGTTATAACGAAATAGCGGCTACAGCGAAGCGATCACGATTTCCCATTCCCTTCTTCACTTCGTTATAACCGAAGTCGGTTATAACGAAATAGCGGCTACAGCGAAGCGATCACGATTTCCCATTCCCTTCTTCACTTCGTTATAGCCAAAGTCGGTTATTACGAAATAGCGGATATAGCGAAGCGATTTGCGATTCCCTTTGACTTCGTTATAACGGCTCTCGACAGTAGTACATTCCGAATTCATCTGATACGAGATGATAATAATAATAATAATAATAATAATAACAGTCTTTATTTCCATCGATTATTTTATATATTTTTATTTGAGAATACTGCCGGCTAACTTTTGAAGGC
Source organism: Ixodes scapularis (assembly GCF_016920785.2). Lineage (NCBI taxonomy): Eukaryota > Metazoa > Arthropoda > Arachnida > Ixodida > Ixodidae > Ixodes > Ixodes scapularis. The sequence goes on from NW_024609836.1 coordinate 30,262,025, forward strand.
CAAGGCACGATAAGACAACATCAGAAACAACCAATGAGTCGAATAAACACAACAACAACAATGAACCAATAGCTTAGTCATTGGTGACAGAAAAAATGTTGGAAAAGTGATGGGGGACCCGAAGCAAAAAAGCTGCGGTGTGCAGTTTGACTACCCCTGGGGTCCTTACAATGGTCGACTGCCAGCGTGCGAAAAATTCCGATGCGTAATACAAAAAAAAAAAAAAAAAAAAAGATGGACACAAACGCCATTTATGAACAGCTCAAATTTACACATACACGAAAGATATTTACAAGATACTCTTGAGCACTGTGCTAAACGTAAAGACAATATCCAGGTGATGTAATATACGCGCAAATTTTAATAGCTCACAAATCACAAGTCAAATCCTAAATTATCAATAAAATCAATCCTTAACAGATGTGGAAGAGTAAACTGAAGCATCTCAGAGTCGTAATATGTTCGCTAAGTGGCCATCCTCCTCTTTTCCCATGTCGAGTAAGGTACACCGTTGAGTTTTCTTTTAGCAGCTCAAGGCTTTTTCCATAAATATGACCCCCTTGTTTGTTTGTTTTTTTCTTTCTTGAAACTAGAGCATAATTTATATTCAAGTTCATCAGTTTGGAAGTCGTAAGACACCTTACGTATGCCTCTTTAAAAAAATTTCATTTGTGTCAGAAACAGTTTGTTTATGTTAGTGAATATCGATGTACCCGAGACGAGGTTGCAGTGTGTGAAATTAGAGTAAAATAAAGAGTTATAAATTATCAATTTAACATTCGTTTGAAAGAGCAGAACGGTCACGATAATCTCCGCTACGCGCGCTAGCTTTGCGGCAACTCCGTCCGCGGCATAGGTGTCATGTCGCTCATTTCACGCACTGGGCAGGGTCGTGTCGGACCTGCTTGCGGCAGGTGCTCGAATATAGTCTTACGACGTACATGAACCTGTATGACCCCGGGGTGTAAGAAGTTTATGGTGCGAAATGTGAATGTGTTTGAATTTTAAACATAGTGTTAACCAACCATTCTTGAGGCAAACATGAAAAGCGACAGATATATTATTTGACCGAGGTTCCGGGAAGAGACTTCCTTCCCTTCGAAACGTCACACAAGTTCTTCACTCAAGGTCCGTTACCATTAGTTTTACTTTCCGAAGTAATTGCATTATTTTTTATTGATAATTTATGCTTCCACGTAACGCATGTGTTTTTTATAAAAATTTTGCGATTTTCTTCGCATCAACGTCGAAAGGAAATTCCGAGATCAGCATACTCTAGCCGATAATAAACGTTTTCCAATCCAATCCAATCTATACGCGTTGTCAGTTCAAGCAAAAAGAAAAAAAAAGCATTTTGCTCATAATTGATTTGTTGCGCGAGGTAGATCTTACAAGCTTGGATTGTCAAAGGCAGCAATGATGCATTTCGGCATTTGAAACCAGTACGCCTGATGAAATGTCATGACGCTAATATCGGATGCACCTACTTGTATCTGAATTCATCGCATGAAGGGGGAAATTAATAAACATTCGCAAAAAAACGGAATTTCTTTCTTTTTTTTTTTTTATTACGGTAGTATTTTTTTTTTTTTTTTTTAAGGTCTGTACAGGCCGTTGCATTCTTTTGGGCTCCGCGCGCTTTCGAAAAGCTCCAATAAGAGAGATTTTCGCGGAATCTTTTGTGCACTTTTTCTACGTAGAGAAAACAACCGTAAAGACGGAAATTTTTCTACCGTTCACAGATCCCCACGTGATCTGTGATCGAAACCTCCTCAGACTGCGCAAAAAGAAGCCACTCCTTTCTTTTTTTTTTGGCGCAGCGTCGATGGGGTTTTGCGAGGAGGACGAAAACTTCCCGGTCTCGTCTGGACGGTGAAAGTTGGATACAGACAAAATTGCGGAGGAATGGGAATATCGACGAGAAGTTCCGCTCCCGAACCGGGAGAATGGGGAAGCGCAGAGGACGCCATTGATTCCCGATGGCGACGCCTCTGCCCGGTGACGACCTCGTTTTCGGGGGCCCTCCTGATGCTGCTCTTAATCGGGACCCACTGTGCAAACGCTGCCGAGGGGGACGCGAGAGAAATAATAAGGCAAATACGCCGGGTTCTCGGATGTTTTCTGGAAACGAACTGCGCACTCTGCCGCACGCGCTAACGCTCTTCGTCTGACTGAGTGACGTCACGTACGTGACACCATGTTTTCGCGTGACACTAGAGACCCGCTGAATTTAGCGGACGAGTATTTCCTGCTAAATTCAGAGGAGAAGGTTTGACGCTTAATATAAAGGGATAATTTTGACATCGCGCGACGTGACGTCACGGACGCTAGATATCCGCTAAGTTGGGCGGATAATTTTTCCCGCTAAATGTAACGGGAAAATTGGGCCGCCGCACGATAGGGTCATGTGACAGTGTGACGTGTGACGTGACATTGTGATTCCCGCTGTATATGGCTGATACATTTTTCCACCAAATTTATCAGAGTCATTTTTCTGCTAAAATTTTTCACGCTGGGTCCGCGTCGGACGGGGCAATGTTTCCCCCTACGGCTCAATTCTCGACGTCGCAGCGCCAGCAGCACGGGCCTCCTGCGTTCGCACGCAGCAACTCCTGAAGCTCGAATTCATCTTTATTTTTGTTATCATCATCATTAAATTTTGAAACGTATCGAGCTATGTAGACATAAAGTGGCAGGTTAATAACGTGTTTCTATATCTTCTGATGTCGTGGAGAATAATATTTCATCTCTCCTAATAAATGAGTCGTGAAAATGATATATTTCGAACCAGAACCAAGTTAAACCCCCGGTGCAGTGATCATCATCATCATCATCATCACGTGAGAATATAGCGTCTCCGATTGGCTGCTGCCGTTTCAAGCGTTCCCGAGTCGTTGGAGTTGTTCGCGAGCCGGACTCAATTTCAGCTATTCGTGTCGCGGCGCGAGGGTGGAGGGAATAAGGTTAGAGAACTTGTAGTTGGGTTAGTTGGTGAGCGTTATGAAGCATGGTGTAAGGGCGCCCACGTGTGTGTATTCTTGCTTATGCCCGTTTTCTTTTTTTTTTTTTATTTACATTATGATTTATAATTAGGGTAAGGTGGGGCGCAATGAGACAAGAGGCAAAATTGAATTTTTTGAGCTTACCGCCACGCGTACTCCAACCTTGCAATGCGATTAACTTTATACTTTGGCGACTTGTGCCGGAACATGTCCGCTTTACTTCATATATAATCTGTTACAATTGGTGTAAACACGCTGGCGAAAGAAAATGCGTAGTTATTGTTTGTGAGTCGACGAGCCCTCAACATGTTGCGAAATTCGGCAGTTCCGTTTTTCAAGAAACGTGCAGCTGTGTAGGAAAGAACAATAACAACAAAACACTAGTGTCCCAAGACAAGTTTTAATGTTTCGTTTACTGTATTACCTTACAACTGAAGATAAAATTTTACTGCTCTAGGTTTTAAATGCTATGACGATAATATCGGTTAAATAGTAGTACACACAATGGAGAAAAACGCGACACTATAGCCATCAACGTACGTGCACTGATTTTTGGCAAGTTCAGTGTTTCTTCTTGAGACACTTTTTTCTTCACTTATTGTTTAGGATCGTTTTTACGTACAAAAGAAAGGCGGCCGGCGCTTTATTGTTCAAAAGCAACACGTGAAGAAAACTCTAGAAAGTGCGGATCAGGAGCGTCACTTTGCGCTGTAGCCAAAGCCCTGGGGGGACCTATATGGATGCACTCCAAAGGCGCGCAAGGAAACTCAGCGAATGTAAAGAGCAAGTGATCTTTAAAATCCAGTTAACGTCCCAATAACGAGTTATCTCCGAGCCGCAAGAGAAGGAGATCGTCGAGCATTTGTGTGTATGGACAAGGATCTTCTGGAGCTCGCGTACGGGGAGGCGCAAAGGATAGTTTAGGTAGTTTCCAGCTACTGTGCGTGAAACAAACGACAACGAGGAGAAAGACTATTCGGGGTGAAGGGGATAAACTGCAGAGTCTTCCATTACTGAATAATCCGGCAACGCGGAAGCGTTTTACGAACTGCGCGACGTGCGGCAAATGTAAACAACTGTGTTTGCTGTGCAAATAAAAATAAAAAGATTATAGAGCAATAGAGTGCCTTATTCTGTGTGGATCCAATGCACGGCGTGCAAAGAGTCGGCTCAGGAGAATTGTGTAGGGCCCCATGGAGTATAATGCAAATGTGCCGAGTGCAAGAAATGAGCCTTGTTTTTGTTTTTTACAGGGTCTGATTTTGTCCCACTAGGTGTCTCGTTTTTTGATCCGAGAGTACCTCTTTTGTTGCACACTTGTTAAAAATAAACTTGATACATGTCGAATTAAAAAAAAAAACGATAACGTCACATGAGGTTACGCAACTGGACACCATGTGTCACTGCGATTCCCCACTAAATACCGCCGAAAAACGTTTCCGCTAGATGTAGAGGACCGCGACGCACAACAAACACACCCCGGTGTCTGCCGCGATATTTCGCCAACCACGATCTCGTTCCCGTAAATAAATAAAAATAAATGACTGGGGGCAGTAATGGAGAGTGCCTTCCATTTGTCTCTACGATCCGTAATTCGTTGATGACGATATAGGGAGCATATTGGCATTCGTGTGAAGAGGAGGGAGTTTGGTCGAAGAAAGCGAAAGGGCCTCGAAACTTCCCACGGTAATATATGTATGGAAAAATGAATGGACCGTTCGAAGCGTTTGTATTATTGTTCGCGCCCTTTTGTGTTTGGTAGATGGATGGATGACATTGGTTATGCCCTTTGTAACGGGCGGTAGCTTGCGCCACCTAGCGCGATGGCGGTTGCTATCCGCATTCCAACCTAATTTGGCCTTTTGAGGAACGTAGTGTCTGGACAGGCTGCTTGCAGGATTTCTTCTTTATTATTTCTCGATATTTTGTCTGAGTACTATTCGGATCCAAAAGGTGTCTTCAAACTCAATTTTAAACTTCTTTTTGATATTTCTGTACCTTTTTTTTAAAATCTTTTTTGTTTTGGGGGAGCAGGGGGGGGGGGGGGGGTTCTGCGTTGCCGATGTTTAGTTGGACGAATAGCGTTCGTGCTCCATCTAACATCTTTTGTGCACACATGGTAGCGTGGCTCTCCGCAATTCATTTGTTCTCAAAAACGATCACTAAAAAAAACAAACGTAATTCATTTTTTATATTATCATTAAAATACCGCAGAAGCACCCTCATTCGTTCGAGCGCCCACAATCAACGTGTTCAAAAACTTGGTAATTCTTCAAATTATACGTTAAGCGCCTGATTCGATCGGGCAGGCGCCCATGTCTAGATTGATCCAGTTTTCAGTGAAAGTAGCGCTGGCGCTCTCGCTATTTTACGGTACGTTGTATTCTAATTTTGACCGCAGCCCATACGATTCGGTGATTTTCAACGAAGCCACTCGAGCAGCGCCAAAAATGCACTGTGGCGGCACTCGTCGTCTTGGTGTATTTGCGATATAGACCCTTTTTCTAAAGTCCATCTAGCGACATTGGCGGTCGCCATTGGTCGGACATGAAGCGCGCGATTGGATGCGAGTCCTCGCCGAACGCTGACGTCAGCACTCGTGTCCAATACGAGCTCAGAGCACGTGATCAGGCAATGGCGGACAGGCGATGGCGCGGACTTTTGAAAAGGGTCTATTAGTGACTGAATCGACCTTGCACCGTTTCACCTCGATCCATAGTATGTGTACAACGCAGCGGTGCAAAAAAATAATCAGACGTGGTTTGTAAATTCCTCACCATTTTCCGAATCGCCCGCTGGAGACGTCTCCCATCAAACATCGCGAGCGCATGTGCAGTGGCCACGGCTCTTGTGGACGGGCGTGCCTGTCTGAAATCTATTTTTGGGTGCTGGATATTCAGTGAGAGTGTACATGAAAGATACACTGAAGCGTTCTGTTTCCGCGCCTAGACAGGTATACGCACGCGTCCGTGAAACAGGATATGAAATCTGCTCACAGAGACGCCTAACGCTGCACGCCGTAGCACGAACGTTCGTCACGTATCCGGTGGTTGTTGTTTAAAATACGAGAAAAAGAAGAAAAAAAGCGCTCCCACGCGTCGTTTATTTATAGATGATGGCACCGATGCCGGTACAGCACGCTTCGTGTCCCTATTTGTGAGCAGGAAATTCATTTTTGCGCACACATTGGCGCACGCTCACACAAGACACTTTGACGCGCAACCCCGTGTACAGTTTCCTACAATATGACAGACCCACTCGTCGAGGCAGTGTATGCGGCTGTGCTAAGCTGATGACCAGGTTAGCCCTGAATCTTGGAGATAAAAAAAAAAAAGGTTGTGTGTATGTTTATAGAGCCTAGAACTTAGTCTGCGTCAACGGGCGACTCGTCTTCCAGCTGTAGGAGAGAAATTTAGCCAGTGCAGTACAACCGCTAGCCTGAGCTCTGTAACGTGCATCACGCAGTAGTGATACACGACCGCACGTTGGTACGATGCTCATCCAGATCGAAACTGGAAAGGGTAGGAATTGAACCCAGGATCCCTGGGTTCTGCAGCGCGATCTTTCGCTCCATGTGCTCCGAGCTGGTGTGCGCTAGACCACTCGGCCACCGACCTCCCTCAGCACTTATTAAGGTTCCAAGAATTTTATCCTCTTCAATGGAGTCTGTCTAAGGAAAAATAGTGTTTCTAAGTTCGTGGACGATATCTCTTACTAAAAAGCATTGGTACAAATAGGAATAATTCCGCGAAGTCGCTGTAACAGCATCCACAAATACGTCTCCTCGAAGAAATGTTTTCGCTTCTCTGCATAGCTCCTCTCAGGACGAAGCGAGTCAGGGCGATTTCACCACTTTAAGATAGTTATTTTGCTTTTTTTTTTTTACTAGCTGACAATTTAATATGGCCATTAAAGTCACTGTAGTCACTTACAAAGTTTGAACAGCAGGGCGTGTCTTCCGAATGTCAGTCATCTAGCACGCACCCCATGCCTTCCGTCGTGCTTCGACTGCACGCGCGCGCTCGAGGTGCACGAACGCGGTAGCGTTGTCGAGGGTAGTAGGCTCGCTTTGGAGGCGAGGCAACTGAAACTCCTCCCTACCGTTCTCACCTTGGCAGAGACTATTGAAAAACTTAGTGACTTTTGACATCCAGTCGAGGTGTACAATGTTCAATAAAGAGTCAACTGAAAGTCTGTAGCTTTTTTATTGACACTGGCTACAGAGAATCAACTGAAAATTTTCAACACATTTTCAACACGAAGTAAACAGAACGTCTGCAGTCATTATGATGACGCTGTCAACATGAAGACAGCAGAAAAATATTAACATAAAGTTAATAGAAAGGGAACAGCTTTTATTTTGACTCAGCTGAAGAAAATCATCAGGAAAGTTTCAACATAAAGTCAACAAACTTTCTGTTGATAATGTCAACAGAAAGTCAGTCATAAGAAAGTAATCAGATTCAACAAGAAGTCAACACGTTTTCAATAATATAATAAGTCAAAAATCACTTTTATAGGGGAACAGCAGGTCCACTTTGTGCATCCACGTAAAACTTCGTCGTCGAATGTTGTAATGAGTTAGCATTTTTGCTTTGGTACGTGCGCTGACCTTGGACTGGTTTGGAGCGCACGGATGTAGAGTTCGCAAAGTCGCCACGGGATGGCGCCACCCAGGCCCACTGGCTATAGGGAGGCTCAAGTGAGGGTGGGTGCAACTGCTAGATCGGCGATCACGGGACATGGACGCCATTTAATTGCTAAATTTTGCTGGGAGTCTATGGGGCAAAGGGTCGTTTTCTTTCCTAACTCGGGTCATAAAAGCCCATTAAGGTGCTTGAATAATTTACACAAGGTATAAATGATTACTGATCCATAGCCACCAGTTTTGTTGCGATAGGTTAAGTATTTTTTTAACGCGAAAAATGGTAAATTCCGCCATCTTGGACGTTGCTGCTTGTCTGGCAACTTTGCTTTCTCCGCTCGACGTTTGCAATTCTCGGAGTGAGAAGGAAGCGAGAGAGGCTGCGCCAAGGCGCGCGTTGCTTGCAATGGGAGGCGAGAGGAGGAAAGGCGCATGGAGCAACAGAGTTGCAACAGAGCGGGCGCCTGCTCTCGTGCAGGCAACACTGGCGCATATCCTTTCTCGAGTCCTCTCCCTCAGGCGCCGCCATTAAATTGCAAACGCTCTCCAGGTTTTGAGTTGCGCCCACCCTCACTACAGCCTCCTTAACTGGCTATGGAAACTTGCTAGGAAACAGCTTCTGCAAGCGCCGACAGATGGCGGCAGGGTGCATACTTCGAGAGGCTTGGCCATAGGACGCATAGCGACGGAGGCCGCACTGAATTTGCTGGTTATAGGAAGCGACGCCATGAGGTAGCACCTAGCAACCAAAGCTCGCCGGCGACGTCCCCCTTCGCCAATTTCGTCGCCGCGCAGTGGGGGGCGGCGGATGTATCACTGGGGCGCAGACTATCACTTCTCGGCGATAGTCTGCGGATGGCTCATTACAAAATATTAATTCACCTCGGGCCACCCATACACGCCGCCTCGCGTCGCCCCAGGTACGCCCTAACCCCGCTGCCCCACTGCACCTCCGTTGTTAGCTGTATACGTCACGCCATCGCTCTCTATAACCAGCCAATCCCGTGCGGCCGCCGTTCTTTATGCATACGCAAAGTGACCTGATCTGTTTGCACAAGGGAGAGTAGGGGTTTCGGGAATGTTCACCCCGCGGAAAAGCACTGAGGGACTGCATTCACCATGCTTTGTTATATAAAAGCACTGTGCGAAATGTTCACTCATTTCTTGGAGAATCAGCGTGGCGGCAGCAACAATTTTGGCCCACTTTTATTTTTTAATATAGGAGATTGGGCAGGGTCAACGAGGTTGAGTCTTACCTTAGAGCGGTAAATTGGAACTCACTGCCTGTAGCGGAAATGGCACCCCCCCGGTCGCCGCCATCTTGCCTGTTTGCCACATTAGTGATCACGTGACGTTAAGATGGCTGCGCCCAAAGGTGAGCCAGATCAGATTGGCCAGATCGCGGTCAGCAGATGGGCACTCTGGGGCTGCGTTCGAATCTTACTCGAATGGCGCCGAGTTAATCCGGCGGATCAAGTCACGTGACAACACAGCCGCAGCAACACTGGACGCGGGTAGGTTTTCGAACTCAACGGGTACGATAACTTGACCCAGGAGTGAGATAGAAGCTCGTTTGATTTACTTGCACCGGTGCAGGGAAGTGTGGGGTGGTGTACTTCCGGTTGTATCTCGATACATATACCGGAAGTAGACTGCCCTACACTTTGCTGCACCGGCGCAGGAGGTGCAATTAAATCGAACGCAGCTTCTATCTCACTCCTGGGTGAGTTATCGTACCCGTTGCGTTCGAAAACCTACCCGCGTCCAGCGTTGCTGCAGCTGTCTTGTCACGTGACTTTATCCGCCGGATTAACTCGGCGCCATTCGAGTAAGATTCGAACGCAGCCCCAGAGTGCCCATCTGCTGACCGCGATCTTGCCAATCTGATCTGGCGCACCTTTGGGCGCAGTGATCTTAACGTCACGTGATCACTAATGTGGCAAACAGGCAAGATGGCGGCAACCGGGGGGGGTGCCATTTTTGACCTCTGGTTTACCGCTCTAAGTTTACTTAAGCTCGTTGGGCAGGGTGTAATAGCTCAAGCTGCAAACCAGTGACGTTCACGCCGAGACGGCACAAATAAATCCTAATACTTTTCTGTTAAAAAAAGAGGCTGGAATGAAAAGTCGGTTTTAACGTGAAACGTTATTTGGCTAAATGTTCGGCATTTCGCGAAGCCCTGATAAAAACGTGGCCGCGAGGCTCAACACTGATTGGTTGACAGGTGGCAGAAAAGCAGTGAGGTGCTCGACGGCTGACTGGTTAACGGGGAGGTCATGCGACTAGAGGGGTAGGCGAGAAGGTGCTCGACCACCTGTGCGCAGTGGAGGCGAGGAGCTCGCGAGTGTGGAATGCTCTCGAAGATCGCCAGGCTTATCAGCCCGATTAACGGTAGTATATATCGCTTCGTTCGAGGAACAACCATCGAGCATGAGCGTACACATAGTACGCGTTAAACTATCTGACGAAGGGTGCCGGGAACGCAGGCGCCTGGAAGCACAGAGTATCGCTAAACGTTTGTGATGCTAAAACGTTTGACGCATGCAACACAACTGCCAATAGGAATTCGCCATACATTTTAGCTTAGCGCGCTGCGGAGGCACCGCATGTGGCATGTTTTACTCCTTTAGACTGCAGTCACTAGTCGCATACGTCCTCTAGAGCAGCCACGGGCAGTCGTACCACAGTCACGGGCCGTCATATACAGCGAGTACACGGCTGTTTTAAAGGCGCATTAAATAAATAAATACGAAGGAGACGGCGTTCGCGGCAGATATACGATGGCGTAATAATGCGCGTCGCTGCAGAACCTAGGGATCCTGGGCTCAGTCCCCCCACCCTTGTCCGTTTCGATCTGGACGAGCATCGTGCCGGCGTGCGGTCGTGTATATCACTACCGCTTGGTGCACAGCTAAGACCATCCCCCCCTCCCCCTCCTCCTCCAGGCTAGCGGTTGTACCGTACCGGCTAAATTGTTCATCCACAGCTGAGAGACAAGTCGCTCTCTGAAGGCGGACTAACTTCAGGCCTTGTATAAACGTGCACGCGATACAATGAGAATGATCTGCGAACGCGCCTAAAGCCTCAGACAGTGTTTCCAGTCTGTCTTTTATATGATGCACTAGCAGTGTGACAGTGGCCTCAATAGGCTAGCACTAAACTAGGCCGGCTGATGTTGACGCCGACTGTACACAGGTAGAATACCCATGGCGTCTTCTGTATACACGCTCGAGCCGTTTTGTCTTGCATTTCACGTCCAATAATTAGAAGAGCGGAATGGGATCCGGCATTTCCAGAACAAATCTCAAGTTCCTTCTTTTTTGGTCTTTGTTTCTTTATTTTTGACGATTGGCGCATTTCTCTTCGTCGGCTGTCTTCAGAGAGGCGGCTCGCACCTCGGGGGCCGCTCTGCGGCTCCAACTCGGCCCGGTCGGATCGGCTTGCAGCGCCGCGTCGGCTGTTTGTCGAATCGCCGTCGTCAGCAGGACGCGCTGACGCTTATTTTCCTCGAGGGCCTTCCTTTGAAGTTGCCCTCCCGCCGCCTTTGGGCTGCCTGTAGGTTTCCGAGTGTCTTCGACTCTGCGATCGGGCTTCACGTGGTTCATAACTTGTGTATACGCCGTTTGATTCTCCGGTGTTATTTATTATAGATTTCGGCGCATGTATTTGGGTGTTTATTTGTTAATCAAATATCGATGTATTTCAGTGATCTGTTTTGGACGCTAAAAACGGAATTATCGGTGGAAAAAAAAATCGTATAGATAGCGTTTTGATAAAAACTGCCCTTGCTGGGGCAAAACTTTACGGAAATCGGTGTTTCTCAGCGTTAATGGATTTTGTATTTTGACACCAACTGGTGTTCTTTACCCGTGTTTTTCGGTATTAACCGTTTGTGTATTTTTGACGCTGACGGATGTTCATCGGTGTTTTTCGGGTAAAACCGAAAAGTCTACGGCTTAATTGAAAGCCGTCTTTTGCGGTACACGAGCTGCGAGGAGCTGACAAAAGTGTTGATCGTCTGCAAGTGCCCCTCCCCCCCGCCCCCCCCCCCCCCCCCCCCCCCCGCTGTCCCCTCCTCCACGCGACGTACGCAACGTTAAATTTCTCATGCTAGCGGTGATGCTTCACGAACAACATTTAGTATAATTTATTGCGGAAACGCCAGGCGCCCATCGGGTTTGACTAACTACGTCCCAACACACGTTCATTTACTTTTACACGTCATCCGATTGACATCGAGATAGGTGCCACTCTTTTCAAGAAAAAGCACCTGCCGACGGATCCCCAGTTGGCCGGTTTCGAATCATTTCGAGTGGAGGATTCGAACCCGCCATGTCTGCTTTAACCGAAGCAAACGTGCTCCACCCCACAATTTGCAGCGCGGAACGGATTATGGGAACGTCCTGTACGCTCCTCCTTACTCCCGCGGCATATGTCGCGTGGCACTGAAGAGAAAGAACGAGAGACGGTAGCGCAGTTGGCAAGCCTGCCCTCGGTTGCGTTGCCTCCGTCGTCTGCCAAAGCCTGTTCTGTACAGCCATTTCCCTGCGTTCTTTCTAGGCGACGCGGATGACGCTGCACAAAGGGGCTATTGGCGTCGGTTTTTTGATCCGCGACGGAGCGCCTCTGGTGTGGTTTTGGTGATTTTACTGCGGCTGGCCACGCTTAAGCAACTCGCGGGGATGATGGCCACGGGCAGGGTCGAAACTAAATCAATATAATTTATATCGTGATTTATATCGTGATTTAAATCATGATTTATATTAGACCAGCTTTCAAATGATGATTTATACGAAACCTATCCAGCCCAAAAATGACACAAATTTTTCTTTTTTTTTACTATTGGTCTTTTTTATATTTTGTATCTGTATTTGTTTTCTATTTCAATAAAAAAAAAAAAAAAAAACAAGCAAGAAAGATTTACATGGGGCGGAATACGAGCAAAAAAGGAACAAATCGAAGTGATGAGCTCCATTTCTACTTTCCATTTCGTTCGTCAGTTACGCAACTTCCTATTGCCACAAGATTAAAACGCGGAACGAGAAGACAAAAAATAGAAAATACATGTCCTACTTATTTCAAGTCATTCGAGGTAGAACGCGAAAGAAAAGCAAACAAAGCTTTTTCACTAGCTGAAACAAAAATCACACTGTTTTTTTTTTTATAATGACGGGGATTACACCAATAAAAAGGTTTACTATGAAACTGTACTTTAATGCAACTGCAATTCTTTCTTTCGTATTGTTATCAGCGATCGGGCGCAATAATCGAATAAATCCGCCATGTTAAAAAAAAAAATATTGTGTAACGAATCATTTTTTTTCTAGCTACATTGTGTTAAACTCATATAAGTTAAATCAAATAAATCTGATTTATTTATATTGCTTTAAATCATTTTTTCCCTTTCTGGCCATGGGCGATGAAAGCAACAGAAATGCGGGGCGCCATGTACCTCCAGGCCACCAACAAATCAGAGGCTACCTTGTTGCTGCCCTGAAAGTGTCGGGCGGCATGCCTGCGTACTTTTTTTTTTACAAAATAATCTTGCGCGTGACTACGCGGTACGAGCATTCGACGATAAGCACAAGACACTTCTTATGAGTAGTGAATGCGAAAGCATGAATGTCGTACTTCGCGCCGCGGCCGCCTCTGATCCCCTCAGCGCCTCGGTCGTTTTTGCTCCGGTGCAGGCACGCAGCGCCATAAGGTGGCGCTAATTGAAACTGTCGCGCGTCGGCTTCATATCATTGCCGTTTCGCGTGGCTTTCTGCGTGGTTTCCAAGCTGGGATGCCTCAGATCGCGGATTCGGGAATTTATCCGCCGTTTGGCGCGGCTGATGTCGGCGGCTAGCTCCATGGCACAGTTAATGCTTTTGCATGAAAAATGTTTAGAAAACCTTCAGCATAAAGGCCTGTTCACGCATGCAGCGGAGCGCTTCAAGCATAACGCTGACCTCGCGCTAAGCGCGTGCTGACGGGAGCGTATTCACCAGCTTTGTATCGCAGCGTCAAAACTGCTGCTCATGGCAGACTGTAAGTAGCTGACGACGCGTGAACAGCGCTACATCAGTGCTTCGCTATATGTGAGAACCGGCCTTAATCATGACCTTGTCTGAGCGGGCGGTCACTGACCGCCCAAGCAACCTTCAGAACGACCTTTATAAAAGGCGGAAACGTCGTATTCATGTTTGTTGTACCGTTTGTGTGTATGCGCTCAATGTATACCTTCAGCCGATGCGAGTGGTATGCGCAATGTATCTATATGTTTGTATAATAAAGGTACCAGAAGGGCGCGAAGTGTAATGCTGACGTGAGGAAATAAAAAATATTTTTGTAGCAGATGAATTGGGCGGTACTTAGGGCCACCTAGCCTAGCTGAAACTTATATGCGACATATGAAACTGATATGAAATACCCAACAAGTTCTAATATGAAAATGTGTCCAATAAACATATCAGAAGAAAATTCCTATATTTTCTTTCAGTAGGGTCACACCACACGTTTGCAGTGCTGTGGAAGCTATTCGTGCTCGTTGCACTTTTCGTGCGGCCGTGCTTCGCCATGGGATTACGCTTCCGCTCATTCTCACGCGCGGAGTGCGGGATCAGCTGATCAAGGGGAAGTCTGGCCAAAAAAACTTATTTTTCGTTGTAAAAAAGAAGAAAAAGAAAAAAAAATATCTCTGTCAATGTTTGTGGCGCCAGTGGGTGAAAGCTATATGGCTTCTCCATTTAAAGAAAAAGTTGTTCGTTCCTTTCGTGTCTGTTTCTGCTAGCGCGTCGTCTGTACGTTCGTCTTTGTTTACGCGCGCTGTCGTGCCTCGCAGCATTTGTCGGCGTGGCCGGACGTGTTCTCGACGAGGTTGAGTCATCCGTTCCAGTAATAACACTAATGCGCATTTAATGACTCCGTTCCTTTTTCTTTTTTTCTAAATCCTCGCGACTCGGGGTTCCCGCACTGCCAGAGTGATAGATTACCCGGGGTGACGCAGATGGTTGCTGCGTACAGGACCTGATTCGGCCCCCTCGACTCTCATTCTGGCTTCTGACAGACTCCCTCTGCACAATGGCGGCGTGCGCTCGTGAAGTCGTCTCCTGCACGCATTGCGTCAATTATTTCTTGACGAAAATGAGTTGCTGGGCGAGTTGGATAGACATCTTGACTTAAACAGCGCAAATAATAGACATCTTGACTTAAATGAATAGACATCTTGACTTAAACAGCGCTCTTTCCTTCCTGTTGTCTCTTCCTTACGTAACTTATTTGCGCTGTTTAAGTCAATATTTTTTGACGTTTTGCCTATAAAATCGATCGCTTTACACGCGAGCCCTGCACGGGCCTTTGCTTCCTCGTGTTGATCGTACTGTAGCAAGGTCACGCGGAGAGCAGGCCCTTGGTTTGACGTCATAACTCGCGCGTCCAATGGCATTGCGCCGCACGGAGTTGAGGGAAAGGGCGGTTAGCAGTGCGCTGACTCTCTCCTCTCTTTCCCTTTCCGCGGCGTAGGAGCGGGCGCTGCGTAGCAGGGTAGGAACTGCGTACTACGCATGCAGCCGACGCTATACGATCCTATGGGACCAATCGTGCAGTGTCCGGAAGCGTACCAACGTATGGTACTCATCAGGTTTCCAAGCGTATTTCATCGTCGCCATGCGAGTCATTTACTGGAAAGGTCCGGTGACTTGTGCTTTCGACACTGTTTCAGTGGTTCCACCATCTCGTAGCGTCGTCTGCGTCCAGACAAAAGATGAAACGAAGTGTAGCGTTATCGCACCTGCAGTGCATTTGACCAAATGTCTAAGCCATGACTTTCTCTTACAGATATCGCTCGATAAAGTTCGAGTTTCTGTCACCATGACAAAATCCACGTTTCTCGATTCGCATTCCGCTTGGCAAGAGAGTACCGGACACCATAACTGCTAAATATATAATATATATCCGCAAACTGTGTACTAAGAACCAACAAAATGGCGCCGCCCAGCAGAAACCTAATAATAATATAATAGCTTTATTTACCCTATAAATATGGTGGGAGCAGAGGAAAAAAAGCTGTCTAAGCAGCTTGGCTGGTCCTAAGCCCCCTCACAGGTACACAGCGGTTGCAAAAGCACACACAAGAAATTATATAATGGAGAAAAAAAACCAATAAAGGCAAAGAGCAATCAGAAAACACCTACGAGGGAATCATAATTACTTTGATAGAAAAATATCTCATAATATCAAAGCAAAGAGCAAACAAAAAAGAAAAAAAAAACACCTACGAGGGACTCAGTGTAATCACATAATTACTTTGATAGAAAATGTCTCCTAATACCACACATGCTACAGGTTTCTCTATCGAAATTATACCGGATCATTTTGTTCTGAAACGATGGCAGCGTTTTTTTAATCATCGGTAAACCATAGTCAGTACGAGATGGCCATAGTCAGTACTACCCAGAAATCGGAATGGTTGAGTGCAATATGTTATAGGTTTGTTGCTGAGGGATGCTAGGCGTGTACCAAAAATCTGTTTATATCTCGATATTCCTGTTTATATTTTACACACAGTCTAAAGTAATAGTATTGAAATACATTCAGAACACCCATCCCAACAAACATTTCGTTAGTGTGAAAATTATACGGCACGTTGCATATGACCCTTAGCACTCTTTTCTGCAGTAAAAATAATTTTTGCAGATTAGTTTTTGTGGTGGTACCCCAAACTAGATGACAGTAGTTCGGGTGAGAGAAAAATAATGAGTTATATAAAATCAGCTGAACTCCAATAGGAAGAATATGGCGATGTCTATGTAACATACCAGTTATTCTGGCATGTTTAGGAATTAAATAATCCACATGTTCGGTCCAAGACATGTGCTTTGAGAAAATTACTCCCAAGATATTAAAGGTGTTTACTCTTTCGATTGGACACGAGTCTAAGAAAATGTCGCTTGTTAGGATGATATTCCTATTTCTGGGGCTGAAAAAGGTCGCCTTAGTTTGTTTCTTAGTTATGATAAGATTATTCGAACTAGCCCAGGTTTCTAGAGTTCTTACGGTTTTATTAGCAACACAAGAAATTTTATTGCAAATTCTAGCTGAAAAAAAAAGAGGCTGGTGTCATCAGCGTAAATGATAAACTTTACGTTTGCTGCCATGTTAACGATACCATTGATGTATATATTAAACAGTTGTGGCCTCAGTATACTGCCGTGTGGTACTCCAGATTTAATTGATTTTATCGGATGAGTGGCCGCTAATATTAAAGAACTGTTGGCGATTTTCTAAGTATGATTGGGGAAATGAAGGGTTTCCCCAACTTGGGGAAACGAAGTGTTTCTATCCTATGTGTAGCTGATCCAGTGCCTGTGTAGTTCGTTTCGCCTCGAGTCCAGACGCAGTGGACGATACGAGAGGATGGGACCAATCAAACAGCGGAGAGAAAGAAAAAAACCACGCCTCTTTGTTAAACAGTAGGACGAATTGGTGGATTGCGTAGTTGGGCTGAATGGCCGACTACAGTTACTGCTCTCCCGAGGCATATCGTGCAGTTCACTCCCCCCAGTTTCCAACGAACACTCTTCCTCATGGCGTTAGTGTTGTGTTTTAGAGGAACGAGTTCGTTTCTTCTCCGCAATACACTTAGCTTCCTAATTGCTGTAGGCGTCTTGTGTTTGTTTTCTCTCCTCATTTATGGCCACTATCTTTGGCGGTGGCCTGCGGCAGTTCTGCTTGAATGACGCCATATTTTTTTTACGTTGGGACTCGGGAGCGGCGGTTCCCTAATGGGGATACTCCATTTCCCCTCGACGTCGTTTTGGGGAAATGAAAGGGACGTTTTTTGGTTCTTTTTCTTCTTGCTTTTCGGGCCGCTTTTGCTTTGGCCGGACTAACGATCGTTTTAATGTCCTTTTTCTGCGTGCGTTTCGAATAAACGAAAAATCGCCGCGTGTGTTTTGCGACCGTTTCGATGTCTGACGGCTCGCTTCTGCGTTCGGGTTAAGTGCTGGGCAGTAAAGAAGAGGATGAGTAAAACTGAAGGTACCTTAATCTTCGAGACCGTATTTATTTTAAGCGTGTGTAAACCCTTTTGCCTTCGAAATGGTTGGACGGGACATGGGGGACATATATTAAGCTGGCAGTATCGGCAACTGCATTTGAATGATCTACGTGTCTATAACTGTCTATAACTGGACGAAGGGCCTGTATAACATGCCAATGACACGGTGTCTTCCAGGTGCTACTGATCCTCAGCGGACCACCGTAAAATCCATCGGAGTGTAAGACGTGATCCCCCCCCCCCCCCCCCCCTTTTTTTTTAATCCCCGAAAAAGAGCCTGCCAATCCTGCTTAATGAACCTGTCTTAGAGAGCTGCATGTGTGCCACCTGGCGTCGCTTTCTTTGTGCGCACGGTGTCAGTCTTGCACCCGATAAAGAATGGGGATTAAATCGATGGCAGGCGGAGGGAGTTCAGAGTCTTCTCCTCGGCCGTCGTAACAAGTCCCACGGAGCCACTTAGATACTCATTCGGCTCGAGCGACCTGTCCGAGTAGTTCTCCCCAGCGACCGAGGCGCGCGGATATCGAGGAAAAAAGGAAGTGATTGGGGAGGGCGAAATGGGGACGTGGATAAGACCCGACAACGCAGGGAGCGATCGGAAGGAAGGTCTTCGTCGTTAGGGCCTGCACTGTTTTGAAGTGCGCGTGCTGAGGGAGGTTACTCTTTTATTATAGCGTAGGATGCGTTTTAACCCGACTCCCTAATCCCCGAATTTGTCTACCCACCCCTCCACTCATTTATGCGTCCGTCTGTCGGCCCGTCCATGATTTTTTCCCGCCAAGCCGAGGGTGAAGAATGAACAAGCATGGGTAGGACGAAGACGACCAAACCACGCATCTTTCAACCAGCAACGGACATATAGGAATTTCAAGAGCAAGCGAGGGGGGGAGGGGGGGGGGGGGGAGGGGGGGATAACAGCAGATACGGCGGGGGATTATCGGGTCATTCGCCGTGAAGAGTGCAAACAACAACGTTTCTAATCCCTCCCTGTTTCGGACGAAGACTGAAGTTGAATTTCTCGAATCAGAACGACACAGTCGACCTGACTTTGCCATTTATCCGGTCGTCTCTTTCCTCCTTCCTCTCTTCTTGATTCCTTTTCTTTTCTCTTTTCTTGATTTTCCCGTCTTTAAAGGGCAACTCCGCTCATTTCCGAAGATTTCAAGATAATGAGGGATTTCACATCAAAAGCACTAATAAAAGACACTGCGTCGTTTGCCTTGCGAAAAATGCGACATATATTGTTAAATCTTGCTTTAAACACGAGCACAAATCGAAACCGAAACTTTGGTTCCGTCTGGCAACATTTGCCTTGGGCCGCCTAAAGTTTGGTGTTTATAACATGGGAAGCCGAAACTACAAGACCAGCGGCGATAAAAAGAGGACTTAGGCAGGGTTGCCCATTGTCTTCCCCTCGTGGTCTTCCCTGCTCTTTATGATATACCTCAGGGAGATGGGAAAAAAAAAGTGAAAGCCGTTTACAACTCCCTGTAACACCGAATTAGAGCGCAGCTCTTGAGGAGGAGGAGGAAAGGGTACTGGGGTGAAGTGACCTGGGGGGGGGGGTCACGTGACCTTGGGGAGTCACGTGACCATGCCGATGATGTCATCAGTGACGTCACTGATGACGTCATCAGCGATGATGACGATGCGGATGTCGGTGACGTCATCAGTGACGTCACTGATGACGTCATCTGTGATGACGATGACGATGCGGATGCCCCCCCCCAAGTCACGTGACACCCCCAGGGTCACGTGACCTCCGCCGAGGTCACGTGACCTCCCCGATGACGTCATCGATGACGTCACCGGCATCCGCATCGTCATCGTCATCATCACTGATGACGTCATCAGTGACGTCACTGATGACCTCACCGGCATCCGCATCGTCATCGTCATCATCACTGATGACGTCATCAGTGACGTCACCGGCATCCGCATCGTCATCGTCATCATCACTGATGACGTCATCAGTGATGACGATGCGGATGCCGGTGACGTCATCGGGGAGGTCACGTGACCTCGGCTGGGGTCACATGACCTGGGGGTGTCACGTGGCCGGGGGGGGTCACGTGACCTCGGGGGGTCACGTGACTTCAGGGGGTCACGTGACTTTGGGTGTCACGTGAGCTTGGGGTGACCTTGGGATGACCTTGGGGGCCACGTGACCTTGGGATGACCTTGGTTACGCCGACGGCGACGGCGACGGCGACGGCGACGCCGACGCCGCTCAAGCCGGGAACGGGCCCCTAAGAGCTGCGCTCTAAAAAGATTAGAGCAGTGCAACTTAGGTTTTGCCCTGACGTACATGGACGAAGGACATAAAGTAAACCAGGTATTGCCAGGGTTAATGTATGCAGACGACATCGTACTCGTACCAGAAAGTCGTGAGAGAATACAGGAGCTGAATAGGATTTGCAGCAGGGCAGGGGACAGTTTAGGCCTAAACTTCAGTGGGGACAAGTCGGGTATAATAGTTTTCAACGACGAGAAGGAGGCACCCCTGGAGCTACAGGACACAGTGGTAGGACACGTAGAAAAGTACAAATATCTGGGAGTATGGTTAAATGAGGGAAGAACGTATCTAAAAGTACATGAAGATATTATAATAAAAAAGGGGAAACGGCACTTACTTATTATGAAACACAGGGCACTCTGGAAATATAATAGATTTAAAATCGTTAGGGGTGTATGGAAGGGAGTCATGGTACTTCCATTTGGAAATGCGGTATTGTGTAGGAGGTCAAAAATTCAGGCAGATTTAGATATGCAGCAAAGGAGTTTGGGTAGGTTGGCATTGGGGGCACAGGGGAATACACCAAATGAGGGAGTGGGGGATATGGGTTAGGCATCTTTTGAGAGTAGAGAAGCGATCAGTAAAGTAAACTTTGAACAAAGACTAGCTGAAATTGAGGATATGCGATGGGCGGGGAAATTGTACAAGTATCTATATATGAGAAGTCTAAACCTTAAGTTAGTGGACAAACCGAACCTGCAAGCTAAGATTTAAATACATTCAGGGAGATGGGGCTGATCAGAGCATATCAGTAGAAAAGGGAGGACAGGAAACTGAGAGGAAATTGTGGGAAGAGAGAATGCAGGGGAAATCAGCTTTAACAATATGCAGGGCACAGAAACAAGAAATAAAGAAGTGACAGCTGTGTGATAATTCAGTGGGGAGCTCATTGCTGTTTGAAGCTAGAACGGAGGTGCTAAGAACGAAAACATATAGGGCTAAATTCTAGGAAATGGACACTTTGTGCGACATATGCAACCGCGAAAGGGGAACTATAGAACATTTAATTTTAAGGTGACAAAATTTATACAAATTAAACAAAAAATATGGTGAAATGTTAGGCTAGGTGGCGCAAGCTGCCGCCCGTTACAAAGCGTATAGCCATTACCGTCCATCCATCCATCCATCCGAGTCACTGGATCAGGGAAATAGCTCCATTGCCTTTCCACCTGCTAGCCGGACACAAACAAATATCAACATACAGACGACAAAACCTCTCAAGGTGATTGGCTCATCGCTGTCGGTTGCCACGGTGATCACCATGTTGGACCCTTTCGAAAGGGTCGTCAAAGCCAGTCACACCAAGATCGCTATGGAGCTTCATCGTACTGAAAGCGTTCCTCGGCCATAATGAGCGTGTTTGGCCACTGTGCTTGCAATAAACTTATCACTCATGCTTATTTCTGTAGATCTCTTACAATTATGGTGCTCTTCTTGCGTGCTTCAAAACAGTAAGCTTATTTTTCAATGCCCGCAAGCACCGACGCCCCGTGTGATGCCGTACATCTTCGCACCGCCTTCACACGCAGCGTCAGTGCTTAGAGACATTGAAAAATACTTTTACTGTCTTGAAACACGCAAGAAGAGCGACATAATTGTAAGAGATCTGGGGAAATAAGCATGATAAGTTTATTGCAAGCACAGTGGCCAAAGAGGCTCATATTGGCCGATGAACGCTTTCAGTACGATGATGCTCCATAGCGATCTAGGTGCGACTGGTTTTGACGACCCTTTCGAAGCTTAGAAAGGGTCCAAAATGTCGATCACCGTGGCAGCCGACAGCGATGAGCCAATCACCTTGAGAGGTTTTGTCGTGTCTATATTGGTATTTGCTTGTGTCCGGCTAGCAGGTGGGAAGACAATGGCGCGACTTTACCAGTTCCAGTGACATTAGAGCCGCCAAGGACATGGCTATCACGTGGTACGAGATACCACGTGATCCTCTACGCAACGACGGGCGGTATCGGGAATGAGCGTGTGCCAGGCGCGAGTGTCGTCTGCACCGCGCTTTTCGCCACGTTTTGGCGTCTACGACATTCGACGACGTCTGTACAACTGCGGCATAAGCTTCCGCACGTAGTGTCCGTAGTGTGAACGAAACTCCGAGAGACAATTATCGCAAATGGTGGTACGACGACGACGGTTGTAACGCGGGAGACGGCGGGGAAGGGCCGGACTATAAGTCACTTGATACTTCTTTCACAAGCAGCGGCAACCAATGCAAATGACAAAAGCAGAGTTCGCTGGAACCGAATGGCGGCCTTCAGTTCAAATCTCTGCTGCGTGCCGCCCATTCGCTTCCTAAAACCTGCACCGTCACGCAGTGGGCGCTTCAAAGAATGTCGCTACTTGTAGGAAGCTCTTATCTGCGTTACGACTTGCCCGGAGAAGTAAAACAAGCAAAAGGGGTCAATGCTGATGACGTTTAGCTCCATGTTGGCTACGCCCTCGCCATAGCCAATGAACTGCAGTGTAGGTTGCGGCTCGATTAGCCCGCTCGAGTCAGCCGATTTCGGTAACTTGGCGCGTTGCAACGTTTGCCGCAACGTTTAAGAAACAATTAGACAGAACTAGGTCGTAATACTTGACGTGTGGTCTTCCTATGTGATATCGAAGAGTACTGCATTTTTTTTCCTTTTTATTTACTATTTCTTTTTTTTTTTTTCAAAAACGAAAATGAAGCAGAGTTACCCTTTAATAGGTTGCTCTGTTTTGAAAATCCATATATATTTCCGTTGCTGATTGAAAGATGTGAATATGTCGTCTTCGTCCCGACATGTTTACTCTTTCTTCAATCCTGACCCCGCACCAATACGCCCTTCGTCAATTAATTTCCCGCTAAGCTTAGCGTGGAAATTGGCGTCACCCGACATCATGATATCGGATGACATGCACAGTGACGCACATTCCTCGACCTGACGTGACATGACACCACAACTTTACACCATGACTTCAGTGTCGTAGCTGAATACGACGGGATATTGACGTTACTTGACGTGAGGTAACGTGGCATTTTCGCGCCACGTCGCATGACGTCGGATCACGTGATGGCGCGTCACGGTATTGAGTCGTGGTTTTCGCTCGACGTCGCGTTTCCTGTTAAACGTAGACGAAAAATGTATGAACATTGTGTTCGCGTTAACTTCCCGAAACGCCTGTTAACATCTTCCGAGAAATCTAAGCGATCACTGCCTAAATACTGCTTTGCAATCATCCCCAACTTTGAAAAACAACGCCTTGGCGCGTGCACTAAAATCAGAATTTCAACTGAACAACAAGGCACATCCCATTGTTCCCCCGGGAATATGTTAAATGACAGTTGTAGAATATTAGTAAGTTATAATTAAAGTTTTGTACCCGTAAAGTATTTGTATTACGACTCTACAATTTTCTTTTACGCTGGGTTTTTATGTCTTTTATTCACAAAATTGTGAATATCTGTTTTCATTGACAAAGATCGTAATATTACCGAAGACTGAAAATGCCCGGGTATCATAGAACCCAAACTAATTCGATCCAGGGAATGTCCCAGAAAGTTGGCCATAGCATTACAGGACTATGACGCTAAAAATCGGATTCAATTTTTTATACCTTTAGGGTAAAAGGGAAACAAATTATTGACGTATGCTTTTTTATGGGGCGGTTTCACGTCACGTACTTCCGGCTCAAAACATCCACGGACGCCATGTTGACGCTCTTTCGCCCCGCCTTTCCGTATACGCAGAATGCTTTCCAGAAAAAAAAAAAGAAAGAATAAAGAATCTTATTGGAGTTGTCACTGTTATAAATGGCCTTCTAGAGCGCCGCCATGTTTGACCGCAGGGCTGTAGAACGTGCTCTAGCTTGCGCAGTAACTGTCCTCTACAAAACACCAGAGGCCGCGCGTGCGATCACAGCCTGCAGTGACTCGGCAATCTTCCGCTCGGGTTATTATAAGCGCCGATGTGTAGAGCGGGTGGCCCTGCCTCTAGCCTCGACATTCCAGACTCGTCGATGGAAGCGTAGGAGCCTCGGCAGACGAGCTAATTCCGACGAGCAGGTGTGTTTGCGTAAGCCGCAGCAGCGCGTCGCTTTGAGCCCCCATCGACCCGTGCCGCCGATCGTGCTGCACACGCTCGACAGGGGGCGCAGGGGTTGCTCGATCGACGCCGCCGTTCGGCCCACGCTTGCTCCTAGGTAAAAAACAACAAACGGAAAGTGCACTAGTTGTGTACTTTTGTGAGGCATTTTGCAAGGTGTGCTTAAGGTGTCTCTGGTTTTAGTGCTAATTGTCTTCCTATTTGAGTTATACCCTTAGTGTTTACATCTTTGTTGCCAGACTGGGTTGACGCACGGACCGCACCGCTAAAATACGAAGTACACTGATTGTGTGCCTAATTTATACATAGGGTTGCTGAAAGTGTATTAAAATATACTTTAAGTCTATTTTTTGTTCTGTAAAAGTGCAAAACTAATGTACCTTTGGCGTGTTGCCGTTTACCAAGACAATACACTAAGACTATACACGAATTCTTTAATTTTCTACTACAAAAAGTACGTACATGAAGTATGTTCCTAGTAAACTTTCGATTTCCGGAGCATACTTTTATTTCAATTTACTGTTCATCGTACTTTAGCCTTGCGGTGTCTGCGTCGACCTAGTCGGGCAGCTGGGAGTTCACTGCAAATATATGCTTAATATACACCTTTCCAAAAAACGCTCCAAGGCCGCCGCCATGTTGCTGATGCTGATGCTACTGGTGCGACTCTCGCGCCCTCTATCAGCTAGAAATTTTCTGCCACTCTCTGGGACTGTGAAGACCCGCTCAGCGCGGTTCTCTACCTATGTTTTTGCGGTTTTGCATTCGACGTTTTCTCACCCCTCTTGAAAGTTTCCACTTAATTTTTTTTTTATGCGTGCTGTGTACCCTTTTTGTGTTATCTTCCATTGTGAGAAATAAGGCTGGTAAGTGCCTGCCATTCAAGCTTTTCTGCTCGACATTCACGGGAAACGAAGGAGGTGAAGGACGTCGAACGACCCTCGACGCGATTTTGCGAACATTGTTCTCCCCCCTCCCAGAGATAATCCGCGTAGAATCCTCAGTCATCTCCGAAAATAGTTGTCCGGGTTGGGGTGAGAAACGGGTCAGTCGCGTTTGTTTCTTTGCCTTGGTGCGGTTGTGAAAAAGGGAAGCTCTCCCCAAAGCGAAGTCATCTCGGATTCCGTCCGATCGTCAAGATGTGACCGTCGTCGACTGTGACTGTGTTATTTGAGATCTTTCTCAAATAAATTCGTTTCGGATAACGCTGCATCGTGTGGTACGTACGATATATTGTTCGGATGTTAACACTTCCTCAATTGTATGTCCGTGTCCTGTCCATCGGTAAACACGTTATTTGTGAGCGTGAAAAATGCATGCCTTTCGGCCCTCTTCTGTTGCAATTTATTTTTGACAGCAAAGCGCTTTGTCGTTTCACATGCGGCGAATCCCGCGGTGCCGTCAGAACCTATCCTAAGAAAACAACAAATAACTAGAACTAAACATTCCAGCCTCATCGTTCTGTCGCGCGCGGTCCCAACAAAAATAGTTTACAGCTTTTTTTTTTTGCTTTTTTTGTTTTTCAAATGTGGCACAATGCTTTCTCAATGTCCTCGGGAACATACATGTGCCATGAAACACAAAATATAGCGGGAAGAGACGAGAATTTAGCCGCCAGCAGCGTTTGAAACTGCGCCTACGCAGGCCACGCCTGCTGAAATCACAGTCCCCTCGGTTAGGGTTAGGAGGGACGCCGGTGAGAGTCTAGCCTCAAACTCAGTGACTGGGCTCGGAAACGGTTTGTTGCCCCTGGGGTCGAGTGTTTTTTGGAAAGGTGCATACCAGGAGCAAATTTTAAAAAAATACGTATATATATATATATATATATATACTTTAAGTATCCTTTGTGAAGTGTTTTATAAGCGTAAAAGATTAGCATACTTCCTGTTTATTACTTTTAATTAAAGGCTTTTGCAGCCGTCAGTGGAAAGTCGAGGATTGGTTATCTGTAGGATGCTCTACCACTCATTGCCCACAGGAGGTTAACTGTCGTTACCAAAGACCACTGGATAGGTGGTGCAAGTCTCCGCCCGATTTAAGGGCTTCATTAGCATGCATGCATCCATCCATTTATCCACTGATTCGAAATGAAGGGCGCAGCGAACCAGAGCGCTCCCTGTTGGTGCCACAAGACGCAAGGCGGCCCGATGTTCTCAGCTCCCGCCTCGTTTCGATCTTCCCTGCGAAGACGCTCTTTCTGCTTCCCCACGCGTTCCCGCGCTGTCGGCGCCCCGCGCTCCCTAATCATAACTTTGGGGAGATTACGCCGCGAAGACCCGAGTTTTGGGCCGCCCCGCATGAAATATGGGGAGGGGGCGCCTCGACCCCTGGCTCGAACGGGAACGGGTTGTAACTCGCATCAGCGGAGTTTTGGGAAGCGCTCTGTGACCGCCAACCTCCGAAGCCGCCGCCGTTATTCCTTCGAGCGTGACCTCGGGTAATCGTCTTTGGACGTAGAACCGGCCGAAATTTCTGCCCGTCGTCCCGGTTTATCCGATCTTCCCTCTTTCTCCCGCCTTGTTTCTCTTCTAAGTCTGTTACCGTTCTACCCCGTTTTCCCTTCTACCCCTTTTCGGAGCCTCTTCTTCCCTTCATTCTCTCCGCGTTTACCCAACCCTTTGTCTCGGTTCATACGGGGGACGTGGCGGCGTGTATTAGACCTGCTTTGCGACCAAGTTGGCAGCCGCTTTTGGTTGTGTCCCCATCTCTCCCTGATCGGGAAGCGCGCGGGAGCGGCCCTAATCCCCTTACTCGGACGTGCATTGAACCGCGAAATGAGACTCCCCAATCCGCCACTTGTTCCCGTCGTCTTCCCTTCTTCCCGTCCTTCGACTCCCTATGGCTTCGAAGTCGGCAACTTTGGGGATGCGCGCGCTGCGTTTTGGGACGGCCTTCCTTTCGGGCGCTCCGCGAGACGCTCATCGGCGTCGATTTGGGGAGTTTGGGAAAGGCGAGGCAAAAAAAAAAAAAAAAAGCGTGCGCCGACGCCGGCCGCATACGCGTCGATAACGGCGGGATGCGTTGCGGATAAGGCATTCTCTCGGGGAAACAGCTACGCGAGATTTGTTGTTTGTTGTAGGATCAGGATCGGGCCGTGAATAGAGGTATTCTGGCTGCGACCGTCGTCGTCGTTCGCGGATCGAATTAATGGGATCAATTTATTCGATTGAGAGGACTGCTTTGTTGTGGTCGGGAACATTTCTTTTGACTGGTGCCGCGTTGCCGGCATCTTCCAGATTCGTGCCGAAATCCGACCCTTTTCGAAGAACTGGTGTCCCTGTCAAAGACTTGTTTTGGTAGGAACCTCGATGTAAGAGAAGGCGCCAGAAAGAAGGGCAGCGGAAAATCTTCTTTTCTAAGTGGGTGGCGAAAGATAAACCACAGAGGGCACAAAAGCCATGTCCCGATGCTGAATCTAAGTCACTGTAGCTCAATGGAACCAATACAATCTAGCAATGTCACTCGAAGGAATGTTCGCGTTCGCTCGTGCATCGCCGACGCAGCTTTGCACGATACTAAAAAAAAAAACTATCAAACCGGGAACCCCGATGGCACCAAGAATTTCTTCGTGGGTTTTCCGTTTCATCGTTGTAAATTAGGTGCACGCACGGGTCCTATTGGCCACTTGACTGTTGGAACGTAAACAACAAGGAAACTGCGAACTGCCCTAAACGGTCGTTGCATTTGTTAAAAAAAAAAAAAAAAAGACGACAAAAGATGGTTATAAGTCAGCGTTTTGTTTGTTCCCCTCTTCTACCTGTCCGTCGTATACCTCGGCGCGAGTCGGGTGATTGGGCATGCAGAGAGACCGCGCGGAATACCAACACCTCGCAGATAACAAGGCCTCAGCTTGTAGATTTGCTACGTCAACAACCGGAGGCCAGCGCGGACAGCTCCCTGCTACACCACTTCAACACGAGTCCCAGCCGAATAGTGCGTCAGGAACCAAAAATCGCTTTATACACCACAGCTAAAGTGAAACCGCTAGGGGCGTGACTGCTCCATCTCCTACCGGCGAGAAAGGTTCTGTATACTCTGCGGTGCCGTAAGCTACTTGCTACTCAAGAACAAACACGTACAAAACGCGATGTCAAGACGGCTTTTTCGGGCCTGAGTGTACTACGTAGTTGGCGGTAACGCATGCACGGAGACACTACGAATGTCGCGGTCTAGCGCTTTCTGATAAGCTTGATTGACCCCATTGGCTCGTAGGGTTGGTAGCGCTGGGGGCCCGACGACGGTTCACGCGGCGCCGTTTCCTTACGTTGCATACTGTTACGAAAGTGTAGGTCGGCTTACGTCGAAAGTCGCCGAGACATCTGTGCTTCGAATGAAGCGTGGC
This sequence comes from Ixodes scapularis, assembly GCF_016920785.2. Taxonomy (NCBI): domain Eukaryota; kingdom Metazoa; phylum Arthropoda; class Arachnida; order Ixodida; family Ixodidae; genus Ixodes; species Ixodes scapularis. The sequence goes on from NW_024609836.1 coordinate 30,290,431, forward strand.
AACCAGTTCAAAGAGTAGACTAGCACGCCACGCTCGAGGCACTTTGCTATGGTAACAGATGCGTCAGCGTTTTGTTGGAGCCGACACAGCTGTTGCCATAGCAACCCGTACGCCGCAAGCCGTTACAGTTGTCCTCGGTCGGATTCGACGCAAGTGCGTGAACCAAACTTTAAACGTAACGTAAGAAAAGGCGGGGAAACGTTCATGTGTGAATGGGCCTTTAAGGTGAAGTGGAATATGTGGGTTGTTCTGCGGCATTCATTAAGTGCACCACGCGAGAGATTCTAAAATCACGTTATTCTATACTGATTTCTTTTGTTACTCGCTTTATAAATTTCCTCGTTTGTGTTACTTTTGCAATCCTGCCTTCGACAGCCTTCCAGCTTCTCGTTCACTCTTGATTCGTTTCTTACCTGTTCCTGAACAGCCTCTGCCTTTAATCGGAATATAAATCACCGCCAGGGTGTTTTGGAACGCAAAAGGAAACACATCTGTGTTGAACAAATTAAAAAAGAACACACACACACAAAAATGAAAACAGGCATCTGAGGTCCCCGTATCGAACAAAGCGAAATAAGATTAACTGTGGGCGTTACAGTTAATTCTGCAATTAGGTGCATCGAACTCTCTTTTCTCTTTGTCTTCACCAGCTCCCTCGTCCTTCCTTATTCTTTTTCACGTGATACTTATCGGATCCTTTGTTCTTTTTTTCCCCCACTTAATGCAATCTTTGCAATATTTTTTCGTTGCCGTGGAGTCGTTTGGGGGGGGGGGGGGGGGTGTATGTGACGCGGGGTGGTTTCCCTCTTTTAAATTCCTCTCTTCATGCGGATAATTGGCTCATGCGGTTCATTATGTGAAATGCAATTATCTCGTTACAATGGGAGGAGCGGTGCAGGTTTGCCTCCCCATCATTCTGTCTCTCCTTTTTGTGTGTGTGTTTGTGCGCGGACTATTGTGAATTCTGCGCGCTTTGTCGCGTGCCTGGCTTAATCTTCTCGGAGCTCCGCTTTTGCGCGCCGCATTATCATTTGTACTGCCGTAAAAATTATCGTAACCTTATTAATGCAGGATTTCGTTCGAAGGGAAGATAACTTAGGTTTGGTGTCGTCTGAAGCGTACGTCGCGTGGCATAGTGGAGCGGACTAGAGTTGGCCAGCTGACAAAAGATTTAGTAAAAAAAAAAAAGTGCAAGAGAAGAGGACGAAGGGATGCTTCGGAGAGACTCGGGCAGCTACAAAAAGCTTAAAAAAAAAAAAGAGGAGCAGCAGAACAGGATGAGGCAACGCTTCGAAAAGTCTTGACCAGCTGGTAAGACCTTTCTGAAACAACAAAAAAATTCACGATATGGAAGGAAGAGCGGGCGAGGCTTCGAAAAGGCACGGTGGCGCGTGCCAGGAAGGCCGTCACTGGACGTGAACGTTGGCCGCGTTCCTCATGAAACCCATGTTTACTTATAACGGTTTTATCGATGGATAAAAGTGCAGCTGTAGATTAACTCATATATTTCTTCCCTATCACACAGCAGCTTCGACGACCTAATGCGGATATCGGAGTCTTCTAAATGCTTACCATTTACTTGAACCGTCGTTTTGCCCACGAAGGGCTTTGTTCTGAGCTTATCCGGCGTGCAACGGTTCCAGCAACTGTCATTTCTTTTATCCGACGTCGTCACCTTGGCGTCACTGGGTGCTTTTCTTTGTAACCGTTAATCGGCGCTTCTTTGGAAAAAGCTTCGATTTCTGCGTCGAACCTCGATTGTCCCTTTTCAGCGTGACTGTGACGATTGACGGCTCCGGTTGATCTCGCTTCTGTTATGGGAGGCAATTGCGTTACCGTGAAGTAAATGACCTCATTTATACGAAAGGGATAATACCGAATGCGACGAATGGCGAATCTTGGTGAACGCCACTTGACGTCCAACTTGAATTGACTCAGATCGAGATGCTATAAGGCAACCGCGTGTTGAATCCCGACATTTCAAACTGATTGACACTGAACATTTTGACGTCATCTCGAAGATGCCCGAAAGAGGAGATCGAGGCTCTAAAAGCTTCGCTGAGCACCCGCCCATACTCCCGTTTCAGCTTCTGGTGTGCCGCAACGGTCGCTATGAGCCGCCAGGTCATAACTCAGAGCTACTGACGTGACCATCCGGTTGAGCGGAGCGACGCGCAGAGCCTCAAGTTACGTGGAACACGTGTTTCGGTGAGGGGGGGGGGGGGGGGGGGGGGGGCGGCGTCACGCATGCGTTCTACGCATGCGTGACGCCGCCATAACTTTAGTTGAAAGGAGGCTGGCGGCAGTGCACGAGACGGCTCGTGTCGTATCGTGCTCTGCGCGTGCAGAGCTCCACCGGAGTTGTCCCACGTGCTGAAAGACGAAAGTTCCCTCGATGCATTGCGGCAGCGGCGGCGTAGTGAGACTGGCCGGTGAGATCGATCTGTTAAGTGATCAGCTGCACGTGCCAAGTATTTCCGCTAAATTTAGCGGGTAATTTGTCTGTAAGTCACGTGACATGAAGCCATATGTGACGTCATTTGTCCCGCTAAACTTACTAGGGAAACTGAATATTGGTGTTGAGGTCAAGTGGCGTCAATTTTCCCTTGTATATCTAGCGGGGAAACTGAATGTGTGTAGAAGTCACGCGACATCAAATCACGTGACCTCATTTTCCCCTCTAAACTTGGTGGGCAGACTGAATTTGTGTCCAGGTCAGGTGACGTCCATTTTCCCGCTAGATCTGGCATGGAAACTGAATTTGATTATAGGTCACGCGACGTCAAGTCATGTGACGTCATTTTTGCCGCTATATTGAGCGTGGAAAATAAACGGCCGGAAACGTACCTCAAAGTGGCCTGAAGGTCCCCAAAAAGATGATCGCTTTAGTAATCGCTTAAAAAAAATCTGTGTGCTATGACCTTGCGGTTGGTGAAGCCGTTATGCACATGAGCATCACAACGCAGACTCCATCGAGTGACTCTCCCTAAGTGCTTTGCGGAAAGTACACGCTCCAGATTTCTTCGTCTACCTGTCCGACCAAACCAACCGCCTGAAGGGAACGAATCGATCAGGTGCCACTTTCTGATTCCCTTCTGTAGCTTTTACGTAAACACGGCTTATATTTTCATTTATAGCACCCTTTTTTTTTTTTCTTTTTGTATAAACTTCGTGTTCTTTTCGTATTATCTAGCAACTCGAAAAGGTGAGGAGTGCCTCGTGAACCGCGACTGCTCCTTGCCGTCTCGATAGCTATCACTCTTGCGCGAGACCCTCGCGATTTTCGTTCGTCCTCGTCCGGGATAGTTGGCGCGATGACGGCGTCAACCACCGCCGGCCAATTCAATTTTTCTCGCCCCCTGGCGTTTCCTTTTCTCCCCCGAAGGACGCAGCAACCATCGGCTTAAGAAAAAAAAATGATTCTAGGAGTCATCGCTCTTTCGCTGCCCGAGAGTTCTCTCTCTTTGGACCCCATTCAGAATCTTTTTTTCTTTTTTTTGGTTAGTTTTTATGAACATCGCACGTGTTGTCCCCCCCCCCCCCCCCCCCCTTCCCGAAGGAAATAAATTATGTAAATATGTCCAATAAATTTATGAGAACACATAAGATGTTATTAATCCTTATGTACGCCTTATATGTGCCTCATATAATTCGTATGCGTTCTCATATGCGTAGTAAACAAGTCTTGTATACGAAACTTACCCTTTTTCAATAGGGCTTGTAACACGGAATCCGTTTATAATTCAGTTTCATGCGTAAAGCGTTACACGAAGGCGTAGGCAACATACATCATAGACAGCCACTAGCAGGCAGTGCATAAACCATACAAAGCACACAGAAACTCATCTCAATTCACGAGATTTGCCGAGTGATGCGGCGAGAATAGAAACGTTGGCTTATAAAATCGGAATCCCGACGGCTCTGCCTGGCGCAGCCGATGCGGACAGCAAGTCGTCTGCTTCTTTGCAGGGGTCGTGGTGACGTCAGAACGATGCAGAGTTCTGACTGGCTCTGATTGAAGGGTAGTGGGCAGACCTCGAAGCAAGCTGCCTTGAGGTCTACCCACTATCCTTCATTCAGAACCAATCAGAGCTCGGCGTTCTGACGTCACCACAACCCCATCAAAAAGAAGCCGACCAACTTGCGCTCCGCGTAGAGGACGAACGAAGGCATAAGACGGGATCACATGAGTGGAACACCCTACAAAAATCGCTCAAATGTTGAAAAAAAAAAAAAAAAAAAAAACGTTTTACCACTCTCGTTTTGAAAAACGAACCACGGGCAGGTATTTAACGCGCAGAAATCTTCAATGTGCACTTATCAAAATCATATCTCCTATTTGCTTGCGGTAAATTCACGACTATTCACGTGCAAACACTGTAGACATAAACACAACTATGGCTCAATTCGTTATAGACTACACGCGCAACCACGCATCACGCTCTGTCGATGAAAACTGGAACTTGATCAGAAGTCAACTTCAAGAAGTGTTGACACGTCACATTCCTACTTTTTCAATAGCATCGAATCCGGCCTCTCCATGGTTCACCCGATCTATAAAGACACTCCTGAATAAAAAGAAACGGCTCTTTCAGAATGCTACGAGGTTTAATACATCCCTACATTGGACAAATTACCACACTGTTTCAAATACGTGCAAGCATGAAGCAAAAAACGCCAAAAGGAAATTTTATGGCCAGACACTACCAGATACTTTGCGATCCGACCCCAAAAAGTTTTGGCGTGTCGTTAATCCGAAAGAAAGAGACGCCCACCCTGATCTAACTGATAAGAATGGTGTGCCACTATCGAATGGCGACACAGCCAACGCGTTCAATAACGTTTTGTTCAGTGTTTTTACAGATGAACGCTTTCCGTTGCCTTCTTTCGTTTTGCGTTCAAACAGCATTGAGCCTATGCCCCTTTTAATTTTTACACCTCAAGGTATTTCCCAACTCATTGAAAACCTTCGAGTCGGTATCTGTCCCGGAGAAGATCAAATTTCTTCAAAACTCTTAAAAGTAACAAGGGACTTGATATTTCCCGTTCTTTCACTATTTTTTCAGCAAAGCCTCGACTCTATCTTTGTTCCTGCCGATTGGAGTCATGCTCAAATAACACCTATCCTTAAAGCTGGCCCATCATCAAATCCTACCAACTATAGACCAACATCCCTCACTAGTGTGCCTTGTAAACTCATGGAACACGTCATATACACGCACCTTCTCGGTCACCTCGATCAATTCAACTTTTTGTTTCCAAACCAACATGGCTTTAGGACACATCACTCATGTGTCACCCAGCTATTCGAGTTCATTACCGACCTTCATGTCAACACTCATGACAATCACCAGACCGATATCATCTTCATCGACTTTGCCAAAGCTTTTGATACTGTCCCACATAGTAGCCTCCTCCTAAAGCTATCACAACTCCGCATCGAACCGTGCATTCTTAACTGGATCGCTTCCTTCCTTTCTAATAGAACTCATTCCGTAAAAATAAACGCTTCTCTTTCTTATCAATGTTCACTATCGTCTGGTGTACCGCAGGGGAGCGTTCTTGGGCCTCTTTTGTTTTTAATATATGTAAATGACCTTCCTCCTTTATTAACGTCCACCATTAGGCTTTTCGCTGATGATTGTGTCATATACAGAAAGATATCCGATACATCCGATCATTTAATATTGCAAAATGACCTTGACAGGATCGAAACTTGGTGCACCGACTGGCTCATGAATATTAATGTCTCAAAAAGTAAACACATGAACATTTCCACATCGCCAAGTAGATCGTCTACCCAGTATTTCCTTCAAGGACGCAACATTGACAGGGTGTCCGTTTACAAGTACCTTGGTGTCCACTTTTCAGAAACGTTAAACTGGTCTTATCAGGTAGATTGCATAGTAGCAAGTGCTCATAAAACCCTCGGCTTCTTGAAAAGGAATATATCTCTCGCACCTCAGTCCACTAAATTGCTTGCCTACAATTCGCTGATACTTCCAAAACTAGAATACGCTAGCGCTGTCTGGAGTCCTCATCAGGCATACCTTGTTGATAGACTGGAGTCCGTCCAGAAGAGGGCAACCCGATTTATTACCTCTGACTATTCTCTTGAGAAACGTCGACGGCTGTCACGACTATGTCTGTTTCATACCATTTTCAATAGCGCATCAACTTTTAGGCAAACCTACTGCAAACCGCCCTCCTAAGTATCACCCAGAACGGATCACCAACTCAAGATTCAGCCGCCCAAATCAGGCCCACTATTATTTTCCTCATCGCCTGTGGTCATGTGCCTTAGAGATTGGAACGATATGCCATACGAAGTTGTATCGGAGACTAACCTAGCGGCATATAAATTAAAATGTGAACAGTGCATTGGAATGAGCAGCTAGTAAGCGGTCTCTACCTTGATATTTATTTGCCTTGCACGCTGTTGTATATTTGTGCATTTTCATCTTGATCTTTTTTTGCGTTAATTTTTGTTTACACCCATTCAATTGTGTCGCAATATATGAAATTGCAATGTTATATCATGTATGTGTTCTTTTTTTTTCTCTTTTGTGTGCACGCTTTGCCCAGTGCATTTTTGTGCGTATTATTCTAAGATGTAAATAGTATATACGCGAAAATACTGTTTTGAAGTTCTAATTGTATATTATGAATTTCCCCTCTCATGTAATGCGCTCGCAAGTCGAGTGCCTTTGAGCTAATAAAATGAAATGAAATGAAATGAAATATAGCACCAGTGCCTGAAGCAATTTGTATCTACAAATGCTGTAAGTTCCACATGACATTTCTCAGATCGAACGGCATTAGGAAACGTGTTTTCATGTGTGAAATTGCTTCCCTTCTGTCGCAAACTCGCAAATTGTAGAATCCTGAAGTTTCCTCACTGCGAACCTTTATTGTATTATTTCGTTTTTATATTTTGCAAAAAAAAAAAAATAATAATAATTTTTGCCTTTTTTTAATATAAACGGCTAATAAACGTGTCGTAAGGCTGGCTGGCGTGAGAAGGGTCTTTGCTGTAAGGAACCGTTCTACAAAGCAAAGCGGTCTCTCTGGAAGAACGGTTTTTCTCCGACGAGATACACATTTGCAAATTCCAGCTTTGGAGCAAGCCATCGATGTATGTTGCATCAAATTCCGGACGGTCGACGGTGCCTTTAGTCGGTATTTCTTTTCCCCTCAGAGTGCATGACAAGGCGCTGCAATCCGGCTGAAACGAACGGAAACCTCTCCCGCTTGTTACAACCCAGGGGGCAAATGCTATCTAGCACTAAAACTACATACAGCGTCTGAAAGAGTTTCCGTTAGCAAAACAAAAAAAACAAAAAAAACTTTTGTTTTTTTTGTGGGTTTCGTTTTTACGCACGCCACGAGCTGTCTCTCTACACGGTCTCTCAACAGTGTCGTTCAAATCGGCAGTGAAAGGCGGCGGCTTATTGAAATTCTCAACGACGAGCGAAGTCGTCGGCGGCTTCCCTTTTTGACCGTGTTGTTATCGCGCTCGTCGTCGTCGTCGCCGCTGCCGCTTCTGCTGGTATTAGGCTGGGCCATATTGCTTCTTGAACCTTTTCCTTTCGGGCGCCGTCGTGCCTCGGGCACAATGGAGCGGGGGTTGGCGGGCTTCGCAGCCGGGGGACGCGTCCTTGTTGACGCACGGGCACGTTTCGCGCAATGTCGCTGCTGCGAAAGGATTTTCCCTTCGGCGGGATCTTTCCGACGCAATTTCGTCCTTTCTCTCCGCCGCGGGCGGCGTCTGTCGTAAGTCGTCCTTCATCTTCATCAATTGGGTTATGGCGTTTTAATGAAAGGCCCGTACGAGATGCGGATGCCTACTGCAGACAGCGCATTTGGGAGGAGGGGAAGTTTAGGAGAAGCCTCCCCATCTATACGAGCAGTAGACAAGAACCGCGCTCCGTTTCCCAACCCCAGCTGACGTTACATTCGATCCGATGTGGTAAATCAAACAGCGGCCAAAAGTACGTCGTGCCGGCCCTCGTCGTCTTTCTGCTTTTCCTATCCCCGGATGAACCAACCTCGCGCAGTGAGTGCCCCGTGATCCTCTTGTTGCGTGCTAGGTTTAGCCGGGGACAGGAATCGCACAAAGGTCTACACGAGCGCCGTGACGACGCACTTTTGCCGCTCGGTCGGCTCGTGACGTCGGGAGTGATCCGACTTTTCGTGGAACGGAGTATAATTTCTACGTGACCCTGTCTAGCGCCACTTATCGTCTCCGACAACTCAAGGAACACGAGGCGCGGAGAGCCCCCGACATCCTCGCTCCGCGACCAATCACGTGGCAGTGTTGGCCAATGAAAAAGATGAAGAACCAATCAGTATTAAGCAACCTTCCCCCCCCCCCCCCCCCTTTCTCTGCCCCGTGCATTTTTTTTTTTAATTTTTTTATTATTATTATTATCCTAAAGCTGTTAGTTATATTTTTCGAGGTTCCGAAACCGGGTGAAGCCTTTAAAGTTACAACATACATCGGCTCGGGCACGTATCGCGCTACTATTTACCACAGAGGTGCCCCAAGGTGGTGAAAGTATCGCGGGAAAATTTCGAAGAACGAACTTATTTGAGTAAAAAGTAAAAAAAAAAAACGTTAACTGATTTTCTACCTCTAATTGGCGCAACAACCGCTGGCGCCGCTGCCGCCATCTGTCGTTTTATTTATTTATTTAATATTTTTATTTACTTATTTATTTTTATTTTTTGCACTGGTCAGAGGGTGCCCATTTAGCAGACGGGCGCCGTAAATAGAAAAGAATTCTCGTTTTTTTCGTTTGTTCTTGTTTTGTTTTTATTTAGGCAAGTTAGTTCTTTGAAATTGTATTCCATGATCCCACCATCTTCCGGTCACCTCTGTGGTAAATCGTACCGCGATACTTACCAAGCCGATTTATGCGCGATCACCCGTCATTGGGACGTTGCTGTAACTAGAGAGCCGTAGTGCTTAATTTCCCAAGTCATCCAGTGAGATGCAGCGCGAGTCAGATACGAGAATCGAGCGCTGTGTCTGTGTTCCGGCTGGGTCTTGTGTTTTAACCTATTTAAGGCGAGTGCCATCCGAGCACTGACTTGGCGCTGGTGCTTAATACGTTCTCCGCACTAGCCCTCGGTAAGTGACGCAGCTAAGAAAACGGTCTAAACCCTGAGACTGGGATGGAAACTTGAAGCAAGGTAGAATGAACAGTACAAAGTGGAGAGCCGGCGTCTCAGTCTCAAATACTACGTCCGCCTGACAAAACGTGCGTAGACGACGACGACGATGACGACGACGATGGGAAAGCGGATGCAACAGAAAAAAAAGAATTAAACCCTTTTCTGGTACGATTATTAAAAAAAAAAAGTTGTAATAAGGGGAGCTGGTGCATAGTGATTGTGAGGTTATAATCCTGAGACTAGGTAGAAAACTTGAAGTAAGTTAGAAGAGAAAAAGAAGGAAGTGGACAGATGCTGCCTGCCCACTTCTGTCCACTATCTTTCGTTCGTTCTACCTCGTTTCAACTGTTCTTCCTAGTCTCATGGTTTAGACATCATGATGAACAGGTCGGAATTCCATTTCCCATACACAAAATCACGAGGAGGAAGGACCCTGCGTGGCTTACACTGGTGTCACATCGGCTGCCATTTTGGTGGCCTTGCTGCTGAGATTGCACTTTCTGCAACATATACTTCGTACCATCAAGTATATATTTTTTTTTTCATCGCAAGAACAAGCCGAAATGGCCACCAGCATGGTGGGTTGATGCCACGCGCAGTCCGATGAATTAACGGAAAATAATAAATCGGTTGCATCCTAGGGCCACCTTCGGTTTTTCATTGCTGGCGTTGTTGGTCACGCATGATGTGTCGTGATTAAAGGGATCTGTAGCCTATGGGCTAGCTCACACACGTGGAGCGAAAGCTCGCGCTGCAGAACTCAGGGATCCTGGGTTCAATCTCCACTTCTTCTCGTTTCGATCTGGATAAGCATCGAACCGGCATGCGGTCGCGTATCACTACTGCGTGGTGCACGTTAAAGACCCCAGGCTAGTGGTTGCACTGCACTGGCTAAGTCACCTATAGCTGAGACACCAGACGACTATTGGGGCTGTGACTAACTTCCGGCTGTATAAAAATACAGACAACAGAATTACTTTATTTTTGCTAGCTTTGCATTATCCACTGTGGACAATGGGCGAAGTAGAGGGCATATTGACAGCCATTTGTACTCTACCGTTAGTTCCACAACGAAACGAGCGTATGATACATGAAGGGAAGACCGTCCAATGTCTAGTTATTAGATACTGTCCGTATGGCAGCCTATGCTTTTCGTGCGGTTGAAAAGCCAGAGGCTTGACTGCCAATGTATTCCCTTCTTACATAAAAATAACGAAGTGGCGGACGACCTTGTCGAGTCAAATAATAAAATATACCGCCATTTAACCACGTACCAGAGCTTCCAAAATAAAGTTGCGGCCCTCGGGCATTTTTTCTTCCCTAACTTTACGGGCATCACTCTCACTCGACTCATAGTGCATCCGTAAAGGATCGTCAAGAAAGTTTCTTCCTCCTCAGCGCCTGCATGCGCAGTTCGTGCACTGACATGTATAATACACTGCTAGTTATCACAGTACGTCACATGAAACATTAACTATCGCCGACCGTAAACATCTTTGGCACTTTGACCACTACTTCGCACAGAGGAAGCCCCTTTGGCGGAAGACCCAAAGCTCGACGCCCGCAGGTTGTGGACGTCAAGAAGATACGACTACTGCTGATTTTCCTTCGAGGGCCATCTGTGAAGGCTGTCCATTACGCCTCCTTGACAGCTACCCGTATACCTTTTGTTCCCTCGTCTCTGTTGTCCTTCCTCTGACGTCTCCAATTTGCCCCTGTCTTTCTCCACACCACTCGGCGTCTGTCCTTGTGATGCTTCGGACGTCCCAGTTGCCGGCATTGACAGCTCGGTTAACCTTATTTCTGCCAGCCTTTGACGACGCAGCGTTCGACGCCTCCTTCAGTCCCGTTTTTCGCGTGGTCTTTGTTTCTCTACCTTTAGCATTAAAGCCCACAGTCGCCATCTTCGTCTCTTAGCACAAACCAGGTCTCAGTAGGTCGAGTGGCGTTTTCACTGGCATTGCGCTGTCTCCCATTCATCCATTGAAGGCTGGGAGACAATTAAAAGACAACATCCGCAGGTTAATTTGCTCACTAGTATTGTTCGTTCTGATTAAAAAAAAAACGAAAAAAAAAACAAAAAACAAAAAACGCCAGACATTTCTGAGACGCAAGGTTTGGGTTCGGCCTTCGAGCTAATGGGTGGTTGGCAGTACAGATAGGCATTTATCTTAATCTCCCGTACTTACCGCCCCCCCCCCCCCCCCTTTTCCCCTTTTGCTCCCGTTGGTTTCCTTTCGCCTTGTTTTATGTTTCGTGAAAGAATTTTCAAGGGACTGCGCCGTTTATTTTAAATACCGTCAGGGCAAGAGGCATTACAGGGGGAAACAAGTGTTGGTGAGGTCTCCAGTTATAGCTCTCGAAAAGAAGGTGCCGTCGCTGCTGGTGACAATATTCTCCTAGAGGTCGTTCCAGCCCCCAATGGCGTCGGGAAAGGTAGAATAGAGGTAGGACGTTGAGCTGTATTTGGGCCGGGCTATTTTGTAGGAATTATCAAACTTTAGAGAAACGTAACTAGGCGGGTGAAGAAGGGACTATATGATATAAGATTGGGTGGTAATACATTTGTGCAGAAGACAAAGGCGGGAAATATTGCAGCGAGTACAAAGATCGTGACAGTTAAGTTGAGCTTTCATTGCAGACACGCTGGAAAAACGTAAGTAGACAGGATGAAACGAACGGCTTGGTTCTGGACCGATTCAATTAGGTTTACGAATTGACGATGACTTTTAATTGAAGCTGCATACTCTAATTTTGGGCGGGCGAAGGCAACACAGAGAAGACGTTTAAGGAGAAGAAAGGCGGACTAAAGGCGCGGCGCAAATATCCTAAACTGTGGTTTGCTGAAGATATGACAGAAGTCCGGTTTTCTCCAACTCGCCGGCGAATCTCTTTATGATTTCGAAACGAGCGTAGTTGGTGTTCGCTTATTTGCCACTGAACCCAGAAACAACCATCTAGTATCGGGAGTAGTGGCAAGCAACTGTGACTTTGTAAACCAGTTTCCACCTTTTCATTGAAATGAGCACGAAAAGGGGAAGGGGGGAGGGGGCGCACATATTTTTCGACTTATGGCAGCGCCATCTGTCGCCAACTCAAATCGCGGGGACGGAATCCCAGTCACGACAGAGACGCCCGTGTCCCGACTAGTCTATATCTCGCGCCTCCATCTAAAGCGAGCTCGACTACAGCCCCAAAACGAAAGCCCCAAAAGAGAGACATCCCGCGCAAGAGGGAAACTTCAAACAAAGGGAGCAAAAAAAAATCAACAAACAAAGAATTACGAGAAGGCAAATAGAGAATGAAGCAAGCTTGAGGACAAAATGCTGACTCTGGCTGTGAGCTGGTCGACTTTCTCTTTCCTCACGCCCGGTCGGTTCTTCGCAGCAGTCGACGCTCCGTTATTTGGAAGCGGAGGCCGCTTCTCGGCAGCAGCTGAAGGAGGGGGAAAAGCTGCGAGAGAGCCGAATTCCGAAGAGGGAAAAGGCATTGAATTGACTCTCGTCTAGGGGAGGCTCGGATTCGGAGACGTCCAATTCGAGACCGTCTGCAATCCGCAGAGAGATCGGGATCCCTACGAGGGGAGAAGGAAGAAGAGGAGAGAAGAAGAATGGGGGGCGTCAGGAGTCGGCCGCGGAGAGCCTAGATTTCAGAGTCTCTGAATGCTCGATCGTGGGTTATGGGCCGCGTCTGTGATCGTCTGCAACGCGGTGATCGTCTGCTAGCGTCGCCGGCTTTCCCCCCGATTTCCTTTTTGCCTCGCAGAAACACAGCGCATGCGCATTTGCGACAACTTAGTGCACGAGGCGTCCGTCATTAAACTGCAAATGCTCCCAACGGCTTGTGTTGCTCCCTCTCTTATATCTAGGCACTCTAGCCGGTGGGGGAGTTGTCACTACTTGGGCCTATCGCGACCGGGAGATGGCGACTCGGAGAGGAGGCAGCAGACTCGCTTGTGTATTCCGATCCCTTGCCGACTGCCGGTCGGCGCGACGTGTCTCGAGCAAGCGACGCTCGCTTGGTCCGAGGCTACGGTTTCATTTCCGCCTTCTTATCCTTCCACCCTGCTCGGCGTTGTTTGGTGTTGTTTGTTTTGATTTTTGGGGCGTCTTGCATTGCCGTTTCGCCGGCAAATGGACCTCTTTTCTTTCTTGTTTGGTTTTTGCCTGTGTATTCGTTCTTTCATTCCCAGTATGGAAGGTAATTACTTAGGTGCGAAACGGTTGTCGGAACATACGTGACACTATTTGAGTTATCTATTATTGTATATAAAATATCTGTTATTGTCTTCGGTTATTGCATTTTGCTTTCGGAAGACCTAAGTGATTCCCTTGTATCCCTTTCCTTTCAATTCGAACCTCTCATAAAAACAAAACGGTACGGAAAGCTCTTTTTTTTATTTTGCCTCGTGAAATACAAGAGGCTGGGTTTGGTGGTTACCTCCCCTATCAGAGGGTTCACTTAAAGGGATCATCCCCGTAATTTTTCTCTATCACTCACCGAAGCATCATGCACAGCTGCTTAAATTGAGCAAGCTCGAAGCCTCAGATCCAAAGAGATGGAGAAAGAGAGAGGGAGAAGAATCGCACTAGCTTGATCATGCTGAGAAAGCCCGGCGATCAAGATAGAGAGAGAGAGAGACACTTTATTATCAAACGCTAATGAAGTGCTCAAAATGTGCTGCGCCTGCCACACCAGGCTGAGCTGGTCCTCCTCCTAAGGAGAAGCCTGCCAGGTATGCCAGGAGAGGACTGAGGATGATGTAAAGGCGTAGAAAGGGGATTGAAATGCGACAGGACAATAGAACAGACAGTGGGCGAGACTGGTAAGGACAACTGGGACAGGAGGGGTCAGAGCGGAAACGATGTAAATTAAAAGTTCTGCGGCTGTGACGAGAGTGTTTGTATGAATTGTATGAAGACTACGTGCCTGAGAAATAGAGAGAGGAGGTAGGACGGTGAGCTTCTGCTTGAATTGAAGTTAAGACTGTAAGATGAGTTTCTTGATCATAAGCCTCTCGTCGCACAAAGATGGGCTGGACCAGAGAATCGCCGGAACTCGGTCAAGAGTCTCGCGTGCGAGCTGATTACGCAGCTCATTTCCAGCAATCCTTGAATGTCCAGGGATCCACTTTAATGTGACCGTACGAGATTTCAGACTCAGAAGAGCCATATCTAGTTCAGAGTGTACATCCGGGGGTAGGGCGCGCCTTTGAGACGTCCAAAGGTCGGCTTGGGAGTTTGTGCGCACTACTTATTGCTGGATTTTAGGAAGGTGAACAAATTCCTGAACTGCATGCTCAAGAGAGAGAATTTTCACACTAGTATATCTTGGTGGTTGAGGTATGGACCACTAGTAAACAAGAGAGGGTCAGACGAGAAAGAAGTGTCTATGAGCTGAGCTGCAGCACCGAGCGATCCGCGAATGGAGGTAGCGGTGTATGCTACAGTGTGAGCGTGGAGATGCGCTTAGGGATAGGCAGTTTGGACTTGTCTGCGTCTGAAGTGTAGGATCAGGGACATGTTTGGGGGAATGGGGCGATGCGGAGGTTGGGGACATGTGGGGAGCCAGGGACATCAAACGATATGGGCATGGGAGAGATGTTAGCATGTGAGATAATTCATCTTACTGAGTTGAGGATAGCCAAGCAAGTTGGCGGTCTCCGTGACGATTGAGGGAACGTATAGGGAGAAATAGTCCGGTACCAAAGAGGCATACATTTTAGCGCTCGAAAAACAGGTCCCTGTTTTTTGAGCGCTAAAATGTATTCCAAATTCCAAAACCAACTAGCCCAACAATCTACTCTACCAAAGAGGCGTTCGTTAGAGGTTCGGATGGGGAGTTGGATGAGGCGCTTTGTCGAGATTGCTCAGAGCGGATCCTAATTTGTCTTTTTGGGTCTCTGTAAGAGTGAGATATGGAACGTAGTAGAGGATTTTGTTGAGTGCTAGGGTTTGGGCGAGAGGACAGGTCTTAGTCTCGCGGAGGCGAGAGTGCCGTTCACTACATAGCGAATGTGGTGGGTTACAATGTGGCAGGTAGCGAAAGTCTAAGAGCCTGTTCATTTTTATACGAGTCGAGTGGCGTGCCTAGAACGCTCCAAAATGGGACTGCAGGGAAGGGTTGTGAGTTGAGAGTAAGAAATATGAGATGGTTTTCCGTGCGCTGATATTTAGAGTGGGCGAGGCGAAGAAGTTCAGACTTCTCTGGTGCGAGGCTCAGGCCGGGCTTGAAGGGAAAGATGGAAACATTGTCGAGACCCTGCTGCAAAGCGGTCTTGGCCTCTTCAGGTGACCCCCAGGCTTACCGGAGGGATGTGTTACGAGTGTGTTGGGCACATTCCATGTGTATGTGTGCGACGTTACGTGAGGTCATGGGGTCACATGACTGTGACACCACAGGACGTGATGGTGTCACATAATAAATCCTCATGATGTTGCGTGACTTCGCACGCCTTTGTGGCGGTTCTTCATGGCGGTTTTCTTATGGAATTCGCTAATAAAACGCACTCTGTGTTAAATGAAAGAAAGAGAACCGTGTGCTGCCACCGATAGAGTCCTGTCTCGTTACTATGGACACCTCAGTTCTTCCCAAAAAATCATCCATGATCTGAGTTCTTTGTAATTACGGGACAAAAAATTCACGTATTTTCGCAGTTTGTCCCCAAACAAGTGTCTGTATAGGGGGGTATCCTTATAACGGAGACACGGCTGCATTTCGAATTCGCTGTGCGCCCTGAGGAACAAAGAAAAATCAGCCATCGAAGACAGAGAACGACACGACATCGAGCGCTACGTCTTGTGTTCTGTCACTGTCTTTGAGGTGCTTATTCTTCTTTCGACGTTTCAACTAGTTTTATTATCCATTTATTGGCCGGACTTCGTTTGCTTATAAAAAAATTTCCCTCGTTTTCCCAGTTGAAGCTTACCAACAGTCGGTTTTTACTCGAATTTGCAAATAAAGCAACGTCAAGTACGTTGCTCTCTAGTTTCGGCATTTCACCCCAGCCTTGACTTCGAGTCCTTGTGGGGCCCAAGGTCTCTTCCTGCGCGCAGTTTGTTTATACGAGGCGAAAACGTCACGGCCCGCTTTTCTAGCCATCGTCTTCGTAACTCGATCTAACAAATGTGATATCTGCCGCGGCCGGATATTTCGAGCGACACGGACCCATTCCGCTCGACCGGGCAGCTGGGTGCACGCTCCGAGAGGCTCGCGAGCCGACGGGGGTCATTTCGTCCCACTGCCCTTTTAATGGATTTCGTAAGGGAACGCACAGACAGTCGAATGTCCGACAGCTCTGCAGCGGACTGATTCTTTTTTTAACGCTTTTCGACGGTCGTGCGCGCACAACGCGGCTGTACAGCGTGCTTGTTGGCGGGGCCCATGTGTTGGCTGCGCCGACCGCCGCTCTACGCTCGAAACATTTCTCGCCGTGTAGTGCGGCCCCCCCAAAAAAAGAAGAAATGAGCGTTTTCTCGAGCCGTAAACGAAATGCTCAGTGAGACGTAAATGCGGTCCTTGCCGTGATAAACGACGCTGTCTCACGTTTTCGTTGTTGTTGCTCAGTAATTTTTTTCCCCTCTTCTTTTCTTAACGTTGGTTAAAGTCGTCGCAATGTCTTTACCCGATTGAACTGTGATATTAGCCGCGCACTGTAGACTATAATATACAGAAGGAATGGTACGTTGCCTGCATGTATGGTAGCAATGGCTCTACACAAATGAACTGTTATATTATCCGTCAGATATATAGTACACAGGATTTAAAGGTCGCCGGTCTTTTGTGGTTCTCTTTGCTTGCACGCATACTAGCAACGGCTGTACCCGGATGATCTGTGATAATATCTGTGAAGTATAGTATACAAAATTCATGAGACGTTGCAGGTCGTTTTGGTTCTCTTTGCCTGGATATATAATAGCAACGCTTGTGCCCCCATGAATTGTGATATTATCCGTAAACTATAGTGTACTAAAAATACAAAACGATACCTTTTTTTTTTTTTTGCTTATGTGTACAGTAAAAAAATCTGAGCTTAGATGAACTGTGATATTATCCGTAAACTATAGCGTACACAATGCACCAGGGGTCTCCGGCCGTTTCGCTTCTCTTCGCCTACGCGTATAGTAATGCGAATATAAGCGGGGTGCGGCACTAGCAGCAAAAACCGAAACAGCGAATGTTTTTTTGTTTCCTGAAGAAGAAATACCATATCGGGAAGGGGAAGAATAAATAAAATGGGTTCACAGAGGACAAATAAAAAGTAAAGGTTTTGCTTCGAGGCTAACGGATTGGACAGAAAGAGAGCGAGAGAGAGAGAGACATGTTTCGACCGTGAGCGGGCTTCGTGGAGCGAGGCACGACAAACTTTTCATTCGGATGAGTGGAACCAAGTCTTGGATGATTTGGGGGAAAAGGGAAGGGATAGATAGGGTGAGGATAGACGAGAACATCCTCGCATCCTTTCTTGGCACTCTTTTCCGTTTCCTTTGGCGCTGGAGGCGACAAAACTGATGGGAATCAGCGCACGGGAAGAATAGCAATCGGCTTTCACGGAATGGGATTTGTTTGACGAGTTTCGAAGCGAGGAGTAGGGATTGTTTGTTTATGTGGTGGGACGAAAAGTGCAAGAAATGGCTTATTGAATGAAGCGAAAGACCGAACTGCCGAGAGGCTGCGCAGGGTTACACTGCCGAATTTTAATTTTGGCGTACCTCCCACGCGCTAAATTCAGCGAAAGATGTTCATGGGACATTTCAACGTCACGTGACTCCATGACATGACGTGATGCTGTGACGTCACGCAACACAATGACGTCACAGTATACTAGATTGCCGCTAAATTTGGCGGAGAAATCTACGTGCAGAAATTTAGCGGGAAATATTTGCGACGCCATGTGACGTATGCAGTTGGGCGAGGCTGTAACGTGGCAGTGTAACGACACTGTGATTTTCCGCAAAATTTAGCGTATAAAAGTTAGACGTGGTCCTCGGACCAACCTATACGGTCGTAAACAATTGTGAGGGCTCAACGCTGTGGCCTTGGCTTTCCCGGACTAAAGTGTTTCGAGTCGTACTTTACCACTTATCTTCAACCATAAATTCATTAAAAAAAAAAAAAAAAACATTAAGCAACTTTGGCGGTCGCCATTTCTTTGTGATCCTGGTGATAGTTACGAAATTTCGGAGGGTAAGCAAGTTGGCGAAGAAATCATGCTTTTGGTTCTTCATTTCTAGGCTAGGTGGCGCAAGCTACCACCCATTATAAAGAGTACAGCCGTTGGCATGCATCCATCCATCCGTTGGGCACGAATGTGCTTGTGATCCGAACCGAGTTCACGCCGGACTTTTACGGAGCCTCCGTGTCAAATAGACGTCGTTCGTAACACGTCCCCCCCCCTCCCCCCCCCCCCAAAAAAAAAAAAAAAAAAAAAAAAAATGGCGGTTGCGGATAATTTGCGTAGCTGCTAATAGACGGCGAGCACTTTTGTAAACGTTAAGACTTACGGGCCCTGTACGGAATGAAAACTGGATGAGTCAAGCAAGAACTACAACGAAGAAAAATGGTCACATATGGACTCGCTCCTTGACCAGGTCAGATGGGCGAACCTGATACACGTCTGGTCTCACCCCTTTTTAACCCCATTCAACCTCCTAAACCCCGCCATATGAGATTCTAGTCAAGCTATATTTCCTTTTCAAAAGTGTATTCTACTACTACACTGTGTCCAAAGGGAACTAAAAAAAAATTTTTTGCAAAAATAAATTATAGTTTTTTTTTTTTTTTATTTTTTCCAAAAAATAATTGATGCATCGCCCGAACGCTCATTCTCCGGCCATATGTAGCCCTAGCGGTCCGAACCAAACGCCGATTCAATTCAACTCAGTTCAATTTTTATTTCAAATTAAGTCATACAAAATAAAGAGCTGGCCCACAAAAGCAACAAAAGCCAAAGTTTCAGCAATGACCGTTATTTCAGTTAAACGTTATCAATAATTTTCTTGAGATTTCAAAAAAAAAAAAAAAAAAAGGGCCTGTTTTTGCCCGTTTTCGGTGAGTGACGCCATTCAGCTCCACGTACTCGATAGCTCCGTCGGCCGCCATTTTCCTGTTGAAAATGTCAGATAATCACGTATACATTTTGGCTGAGATAACGCTTATTTATGAAACGTCGGCGCCTGGTTTCCGACCGCTATCGCTACCTTTGGGGTGTGAATGAGCGTTCGGCAATTCGTGCTTTATTTTTGCAGTAAAAAAAACATAGAAGAAAGAAGCACTATTCTTTTTTTCTTATTGGGAAACGGGAAGGGGGGGGGGGGGGCATTTTCTACTAAAAACTATGGAGATGGTCTGACGGACGGGCGTATAGTTTAGATTCCTCGCTTTGGTTCTCCACTTTCTCCCCCAGTCAGCTTGCTTTAGGTAACAGAGAGACTTCCTCGAGAATTGCCATCTTTGCGAGGTTTCTAACTACGTCGTTTCGTTGTCGGCTCTGTTGACTTCGCTGGGTTTCCCCCCATACTACACTCTATTCCGTCCTGGACTGCTGCGGATGCTGCGATCTATCCCGGGCAATACAAAGGTACGAAGGTATCACGTGCTCTTCGCGCCCCACCCGTCGCTGCGGCCTTTCTGAAGCTCACGTGAGACTCGCGCGACAACGGATTCATTTCGATGGCTCCGTACCGTCCACAGCGGTTCATCGTCGTGTGAAACAGAGGATAGACTGTACTCGGAACGGGAAGACAATTCACTTAGATTGGGAGGGAAGCAGAACTGCAAGCCGAGTCCCGACTCGGCGGGATGATAGTCGAAAAACGAAAACACGCACAAAAAGGATGGCGACTGTCAGATTTCGTACACTGCAAGTTACCTCTGCCCTTAGGAAATCCGAGGCGAATACATATCCGCGTTTCTTAGCTTCGCGCAGTTTGTTTTGAGGCCAACGCGAAGTCGGCCATTAAGTATAGCGGCGCCTTCGCGTCGCCTCGACATGTAAGCCAGCAAACAACTCTTGGAGAGGTCAGATGTTCGAAGAACAAATAAACGGTAACTCGCGTAGGGATGAAAAACAACTCTGTGCGACACACGCCTCCCCAGCTTTCCCCCTCCCTCGGGCTGCATCCGCGCAACTCGCAGCTCGCTCGAGACTTATTAATATCGGAAAGAGGACGTCGGTCCGCTTCTTCGGAGAGTTTTGCCTCCCTACACTTGGTCTTTGACTCGTCCTCATCTACACAAACGTCCTTCTCGAATGCGCGCTCTCGGAGGGCGAGAGGGGGGAGGAAATAGAAGAGGGTGCGAAGGAGTCGGTGATGAATGGGCCAGCACGAAATTCGTCTCTTCTCCGTTTCACCGTACGATGGACCGCAGCAGACGCTACTCGCCGCCCCAACCAATCCAGCGGCGCGAATGGTACCACGTGACCACGCGCCCCCCCCCCTCGCGTCGCTGGGATCCTCCCTAAGGTGTCGTGACGCTCACAATTACTACGGGTAGAAACTGGGGGAAAGGAGGAGAGGACACCGAGCTCTGGTTGGAATGGTCGATGGGTAGACGCAAAACTGGTTGCCTTTGTTCTTACTCGCTCCTCGAACACGTTTGAAGAGCGAGTAGAGACAACGAACGCTAGCTTTGCGTCTGTTTTCTGACGTCTCCGCGAGTTCGTCTCCTCCTCCTCTCCCTCATTTTCTATCCGTATGCGGAAAGCAAGTCGTCTGCTTCTTTTGCGAGGGTTGCGGTGACATCAGAACGACGCCGAGCTCTCTGATTGGCTCTGATTGAAGCATAGGGGGTAGAGCTCGAAGCAAGCTGCCTTGGGGTCTACCCACTATCCTTCAATCTGAGCCAATCAGAACTCGGCGTCGTTCTGACGTCACCACAACCCCTGCAAAAGAAGCAGACGAACTTGCGCTCCACATTATGTTCGATTGCTCGTAGCGTCCTGCCCATGGTTCATCCTGAGACGCAACGGAGTGTGTAAGTGAGCTTCCGAGACGAGACGTTAGTTCTCCGCGACGGCGACGACGACGACGAAGAGGGTGACCGTCTTTTTGCTTATCTGGTTTCGATTCGTTTGACGACGACGCATTTGGCGCACCATTTTGAAAGAGAACCGAGACGGGGTCTGTATTTACGTACCAGTCTCGTGTATTATTAGTTTTCGTTTTTCTTTCGTCGTGGGTGTGTGTGTGCGTGTGTGCCCGACTACGAAAACGTGTCTGCTTGGGCGATAAAACGACGCGTCATTAATTCTGTCCCCCGTTTTCTTTTCGCTTCTTGTTTTTCTTTCTGCATTGATTTAGAGTTTTGAAGTACGCGGCGGGTTTTGTTTCCTCTTTCCGTGCCGCGAATTCTCCTGATTGGGCCCTCGCGATCGACTTTTCGAATAGAAGCTGCGACTTTCGTTTTGTTTTTAGGGTAGATTATTCCTAGTAGCTATAGTACGCCAACTTTTCAAATTTACAGTTCGCTGGTTGTAATTATGGCTGGGGATTTATTTGTTCGGGTGAGTAAAGCTAGAGTGTTGCGAAAATTAACGACGGCTTATGAAAGAGGACCGCCGTGCTGTGTTGTTTTTGCAGTGTTTTACTGGCTTTGTTTTTTTGTTTTGTTGTTGTTTCAATGAAGAGAAAAAAAAAACATTCTTGATCAATCTGCACATTGGAGTTGGCACGGATAGTTATGTCTTAATAATCCGGGATTTCAGTTCCTCTGCCTTAATTATTTCACCGTGATGGTGATTTTGGGGAAAAAAAAAAACTATTTGAAGTGCGTTGAAGTGTAGAGCGTTGAACAGCATGTACAGGATTCGTTGGATGACATATTGGAGTTTGTAGGGTGTCCTTTCGGAGCCATATGTGGAAAAGTTTGAAATTTGTGCAATTGTCGTTCCATGTCGAATTACACAATTGTACTATAACTGTGCAGTTACACTCGTTATCTGATGAAGAAAGAAAAAACAGCAAACTTTTCGCATGGTTCACGCGCTGCACGAAGTATAGTCCTGACAAAATGTGGTTGTCGGGGGAAGATATGATGTTTTGGGTGTTTGAAACGTGTACACCTTGGTAAAATGACGTATAGCTAATCTGAAGTGCACCTACATATATATTTAAGTCATCACATAAAAGGGTAAATTAAAAACGCTCCGCAAAAAAAGACGGATTTTTTTCCTGTTATTTTTTTAGGTGAATTGAGTGTAGATGTTTGTACACCGCTTGCCGAATAAGAATAGCATTTATGTATTCCTTGTAATGTACTCTTGCAAACCCCCCCCCCCCCCCAAAAAAAAAAAAAAAAAAAAAAAAAACAGAATGAATGTTGTTTTAACCGAGCTATACGGGTGTCCGTATTCCAATCGATGTTAGGTGTATGAATGAATCCGAAGACTGACGAAAGGTTCAACTACGTCAGCCGGGCGTTGCGTCAGAAACACAAACACACAATGCATGTTGTTGTCCCTATGCGTGGCTTGCACGTGACGTCGAATCCGTTCCACCTTCCGGTGGCCAGAAGCTCCTCGCTAACGCAGCGGAAGCTACGTTAGCGAGGATGCTAACGTAGCTTCCGCTCGACCTCATGCTCGACCAAGTGCCTGGCGCCTGCTCCGCTCCAGGATAGCAGCCAACATACACGCAGCAAACACATGCATGCGGACTAGAAGCGCACTCTCACGCTGCACCTTCTGCGTTAGATTGGACGAGACGCAAAGAATATGTTCAAAAGAACTTTCAGCCTTTCTACTCTGGTGAAGAAGGAAGACCAGCGAAGCTGTACGCTCGTCCCGTGTGTTTCTTCTCTGTCCTCGTCTGTTTTGCGTGCTGTTTCCTGCGACGAATTCCCACCAACTCGCCCAACTATCCATTCTTCTATGATAGCCGGAAAGGTTGCCGCCATCTATGAGCGACGGCGACAACCAGACTGGTTGTCTAGTGTCGGCCGTCGCTCATAGATAGCGGTAGCTGTCCAGAGTTTTGTGTCGACACTCGTTCGGTACCGCACACGAAACTGAGGAAACTAGCCCTTAACTGCTCCGCTGTAAAAAGGACGTGGAAGGCCGTGACGTTGCGCTTTCGGTGTTGATCGGCGACACAGGCTTCCAGGGCCCACAACACTCGGACAGCATAAGCCATTCCTCCTTCTCCTCTGCCCTCCTCTCCCGCGCACACTGTTTTATCCTTTGAATTTGTGCTGTTTTAACAGTAGCGCTACCCGAATCGCTTCGAGATAGCAGGCGGCATTCTGGGAAGGAAGCCGTTTTTATCTTTTTATTCGTTTTTTTTTTTTTTTTTTGTGAACAGAGAACATTGTCTTCTGAGCAAAAAGATAAAAAAATAATAAAAACATTGAGCAAGAGTTGCGTTTTGAGAAATAGAAGTGAAGACCTAAAAACAAGCCCCTTCCATGCATCGACTGATGTATGCTGTATTAAGGACATTACGCAGCAAAACTATCTTTGTTACTGCATTTCTTTTCCTCGTGTACTCCTAACACGACGTCCCTAACCCTTCTCATCAAGGCCTGCTACCGGCTGAGTCGCACTCTATAACTATAATCTTATTAGGGTACTTTAATAAAGAACCTTCAAAAAGCAACCTTTCCACGACAAGGCGAAGTCGAGCTCCGCGTTCTTATAAATAAATGAAATAAACTATCGGACAGAAAACCGAGGTAAGTAGGTGCACAAACGCGGCTTCCGTCTTGAACCTCTTTCTCGGGCCCTTAGCCATTCTCCGTTTTATACATAGTGTACCATATTATCAAAGCCCCTGCGATCGCGCCTGTGATGTCGACAGCGTCGTACGCCACTTCGTTAAACAAAGCATAGACTAAAACCTCCTGCAGCTGCGGTCGTAGATCCAGGGCCGAGGTGCGTGCGTGAATTAACCCAGCAATATTAGCGAAGCTGACACATAGCAGCGTCGCAACCGGATTATCCGTTTTTCGTCCAAGCCAGGCCACTCTTGGGCGGGGAACTTTAGACCGCGAGGCGTTTCCTGTCTCTGACAGATCTCGAGATTAGCGTAGCTTCTGGTACTGAAGGCGTAGCTCCATGCAGTCCAAACTTAAAATGTAACGCGTTACAAGTCATGCGTTTCCTGAACCTGGTTATGCTTTTATATTCGGAAATAACCACCTAGTTTGGTTATGCAAGGGCTTTTAAAAGGGGCTTGAGCATTCGTGGATCACGATTGATAAAATCTGGAATTACGCAATCGCATCGATCGGCGGGCGAGCGAGGTTCTATGGTCAAGCACCAAACGCGGGAATGCGTTCGTCGCGTCACCAGGGCGGCGTCTGCGTTAAACTAGGCGTCCTATATGCAGGGATTCCATTCCTGCGCCAAATGCGCCATTTTGCGCCTAAAGCGATTTCCTGCGCCATCTTGATAAAATTTCGCGAAATTGCGCCAAAGTGCTCCAGAATGCAGAATTTGGTGCTCCAAACTGCTCCAGAATGTATATTTTGTTGCTCCAAAAATTGCTCTAAATTGCATTTGAGCGATGGGATCCCCGCACATGAGATAAAATGGTAAAACGCTTCTTAAGAGCAGAACATACTAACGCTTCGTTACCTACCAAATGCCATACAACTTGCTCAGTTTGCGTCAAGCGGCCTGTGCTTTCAAGATGCACCTCCCGAGGAAGCTAGCTTGGCCCGTGTCTCATGCCCTAGTTACACGGGAAGCACTGTGAAGTTTGATTTAGGTTTAGTCTTAACAGCGCTTAAGGTTTGCCCCGTTTAACTAAGGTACACGTTACTTGTCGAACAGAAAGTTTGAACCCATCAAGAACATGGTGTAAACTCGAGACCGGGGAACGACGCATAGACTCGGATGTTGAAGATCAGCAGATCTCTTGTCATTTCTGCTATTAACACTACATGTAATTTTTTTTTTTTTACATGATTATGTTGTGTCAAGGGACGCGTGGCACTGGCCTGATGTTTCGCTGGCCGTAATCTAAAGCTGTCTTTGTTTGCCACATGCCCGAGTTTGCCGCTCAGACGATCAGCGCGGGGGTTCGCCTTTTCTCTCGCAGATTGGCGATCAACGCCATGTCCCGGCAAATTCGCGAGGAGCGCCGAATCGCGGTGCTTTTTTTGAGTAGCAGAAGCTAAGGCCCGAGTGGGGAACAGGGGCAAGGGAAGGGAGAAGAGGGAGAGAGAACGGGAAAGGCGAGCTTGATGGAAGATGCACTTAGGGGTCTGGGCGGCAACGAAGGGTCCGCTTTGTTCGAAGCAACATGGCGGATGGCACGGAGGGAGAGAGGTTGCGAGAAAGGATTGGGGGATGGGGGGCGATGCGTGCGGCGTCTTTTGTTCCCTTGTTTGTGCGTCGGTGCGCGGACCCGGGGCGCGAGTCTCGGGGAAGGGCAAAGCGCGCGCCTAGCGGAGAGGGGGAGGGAAGACTGATGGATGGAGACCGCGTTTGTAAGCGTCCTGAATGGACGGCGCTACCGTACGTCTTGTTTCGGGGTCCTTCTTTTTGGCGACTACTGTTTTTTTTATATACTTTGTTTCAACGTACGATGGACCGCCTAGGAAGCTACGGGCGTTCCCAAGCCAAACCAGAGTTTCGTGAGTGTCGCGTGACCTTCTGGAGGAACGCAGGGACGCGCGGTGCATGTAACCACGTGATAAGTTCGCATCGTCGGATTGGCTGGGTTCGCTCCTGGCGTGCTCTTCTGCGGTCGATCGCGAGGGGAGACAGAGTAGACGCCAGCGCCGGTCCCTCTGGTGCGTGCGGGTGAGTTGAGGGCGTCTTCTAGCCTCGGAGCTTTGTCTGGGCTTATCTTCTTTTACGGCACAGATGGGCGCTGCCCATCTGAGCGCTCTCTTTTTGCGGGCTGCGCCCCGCGCGGCTGGCTTTTTTTTTTTTTTTTTTTCAGTTCTTGTTTTGCGCGTCTTTAGCCGAAAGCCTGGGAGACGGGATGGCGCAAGCTCGGTTGGCGATTGTCAAGGGGGTGGGAATGGGGGGGGGGGGGGGGGGGGGGGGGACAGTCGCTCTCGACGAGCTCGACAACGGATCGAGGGGAGGCAGTC
This sequence comes from Ixodes scapularis, assembly GCF_016920785.2. Taxonomy (NCBI): domain Eukaryota; kingdom Metazoa; phylum Arthropoda; class Arachnida; order Ixodida; family Ixodidae; genus Ixodes; species Ixodes scapularis. Next base: position 30,316,651 of record NW_024609836.1, read on the forward strand.
GCGAGGTGCGTCTATGGCGATTTGGGAACAGTAGAACTTAGTTGGAAATTAACTCGCAAACGCGTTCTCGCTTTGTGTTCGCGTAGTTTTATTTCCAGAGTGTGCAGCATTTACAAAAGGCACGGCCGCTTTATGAAGTGCTTGTATTGCGCGTCAGCTAGATTCAGAAATACAATAGGAACCTTTTCGTCGATGGTAAGCGAGAGCTTTGTGTTGCTAAGGCCAAGGTCGCACTGCTAACACAATGTACAGAAGACTGTCTTGAGGCACTGTCTGAGGCGGGGGTTTCTTCCTTGCACGATGGCACTTTCGCATTGTTGATACGCAAAAACTGTCTGCAGTGTTGTTCGAAGCATGCATAAGTACGAAGCACACGTGCTTCGAATATGCCTGAGGGGCGTCCGCGATCCTGTCATTATGTCCGCAGCCTTCGTCGCGTCATTTGTACGATGTTTTGAGCGGCGTGACTTAACTGGAGTCTGCCTTCACTTCGCACACAGACTGAGCACGCGAACGCAGATCTCCCTCGATCCGGACTGCACGATCTATTGGGAGCATTCAGTGGCGGCCATAGTTCTGTGCTCGACTACTGAGCTCGTGTTAGCGGCGGGATTCCGCAGTTCTTTTGCAACGTGGCGTTCCGTAGCATTGAGACTGCCGGTCTTAGCAGCCTAATTAATGCGAGCTCGTTCTGAGCACGCGCTCTAAACATCGCTTTTAAATATGGAGTCCACGCGGTCCAGTCATTACCATCTATTGAAAAAGCCCCTAATGGTTTAGAACCATACACTCTGCTCGTTATTCTTTAGCCAGCACTGCGTACAACCCGTGAGATTTAGTCATGCCTCAACTTGAAACACAGGGGAGGCTATACTGATGCCAGATGGGAGCCTCGTAAGCGCTGATATGTCGCGGTAGCTCGTGCGCCGGGGAACGGCTCCCGAACCTTTGAATACAATCTGTGTCACAGGCTGGCTTCCGCCGGTCGGTGACGTAGACGGTTTATAACCATAGGCCCTTGTCGTCTACGAGGTTTTAGCGTTATACGCCAACAACGCGCCGTTTACAAAACAAGCCCGCGTTTGTCGTGAGGCGAAGCTTCTGCTCCTCTATCCACTTTAGTAACGCGAACACTGGATAGGAGGTCGCCCTCTCTCCAGCGTTCGCTCTTCCAAAATTGAAAGAGGCGGGAGGAGCTTCCCCCCGAACTCTTTACCTGACCCCGACTACTGGTAGAATTGTCTACCTTTTGTCCCTTCAGCTCCCCACTTCCCCGCTGCCATTGCGGAAAGCTGTTTGAGCAGCACGCGCAGACTGCTCGGTCCATGCGTCTTTTTGCGTTGAATCCACGGCGTGCTTACATTCCCGATGTCTTTGTCGGCTTTGCTCTCGATTGTAAACATCTGAATTTGGTGAAACACTGCAGTGATTGGAACAGAAAAGCCTTAAAAAGCGGGTCCCTTTGAAAACCTGGGAATGACGTCAGACGTGTCTCGGACCCACGAGGGAATTATTTTTCCGAGATTGATGTGAAGAGCGCGCTCCTTAGATCTCGACTTTCCTCTCGCAACGGCGGGAGCCAGTGGAATGCAATTCTAACATCTGATGTTACTTTTTTTTTTTGCCCGTGTCTTTGTTTTTTTATTTTCTTGTCGTTTGTTTTCATGCGGGCTGACGTCTTGGTTGTTTCGTCTAACGTTGTCTCCAGGCGACCGTATTTACCTTCCAGCGAACGCTGTTTACATAAAGTCTCCGTCGGATGCTTCTCGGTGGGTCGTCGCGTGTCGCAAACAATTGTTTTCGTGGCTCGTGCTTGCACTCGCGTCTGATGCGTCGCAGGCAATGAGCCGAGGCGTTCCTCTGCCGTTTCTTTTTCTCTGCCGCCATGTTTTGTTTCCATTAGGGATCTGGTGAACTTTTCTTGAACCTGAGGATAGACTTTTGAACTGTGTTGCCAGACTTCTACTTGATGTATGCTGTAGTTCATTTTAAAATATGCACGTTACAAAGGCATAGACTTTTTATGTAGTCTGAACATAATAGTGAACCTTCAGACTCGGCTGGAAAGAAGTTAAAACAGTCAAGGGGCTGAGAGAAAAAAAGGGGTAGGCAGCGTCTCTAACTTAACCGCAACAAAAGCCTCTTTAAACAAACATTTTAGATGAGTTTGAAACGCTATCTTCTCTCTTTATTGTGTGTATGTGCCTCTAATACTGTTCAGTATGTTCAACAATGTTCAATATACAGCAGCTGCCTTAACGTTCAGTATTTTTAGTTGATTCGTTAATGTGAATCAATATTTCCTAATTATGGCAACCCTCCTGGGTCAGGCGGCGTCACTTTCTTTTTAATTTCTGCGCATGCACATAACGGTCCAAATTCGATCAAACGTATGCGGAACGTTTGCGCTAAAAGTTGGGTGACGGCAAACCACGTCCAACTTGAACCTCGACGGGTTCTCGACATCCCCTATACTTTGCACACCTCCCTCCCACATTCAATACCGAATGAAATAAAGAGGGAGAGAAGAATGCGTTCATGCGGGATGGAAAAACGAAAGTGAAAAAAAAAAAAAAAACGAAAGTCGGGAAACTGTTGGAAACAAACATTTTTTTAATCAAAAATGAGAAAGCCACCAGTGGTGAGTGTTTAGGGGGGCAGCGAAGTCATAAGTGTGACGAATTTGAAGCTACAAAAAAAGCAAAACCTACGGCTAATATCTGAGCAGAATATAACGAATAATAGAAGAGTATAAGAGGTCAATCACATTAATTTTTGAAGAAGACTTTCTTTTAGCATTTTCTGGTTCATTTTCTATCCTCACCTCTCGCATTATTTATCAGGGCATGGATATAAAGCGCGGACTCTTCGAAATATGGTGCTTATTCATCGTTGTTTATTCATGGTCGTTTATCTTACGGTCTGAGAAAAGTTCGATTGTGAATGTAAATTTTTCGAGCGCTATTGTTACAGGAACATAATTTAGGAGTGGAGGCGAACGATGTATCATTTTTACTTGTGGGGTGGACAGGCACTATCTGCACAAGTTTAGATTATTGGTGAGGGGAAAACAAAGTAACTTCATATGTGTTGGCGTATATCATTTTTGAGCTTCATAAACTGCTATTCCAAATAAATATTTGAACAAACCCCCGAAAATTGCGTGTTTTGTTTATTTATTTATTGTTTTATTTAAGCAGCCAAGGATCCGTAAATTGTCAGCACATCACCGCGGGACAACGTTCACCGTTGCCAGGCGTTGTCTTACGCACTCAGTCAGATTCGGAGCATTTAACTCTGTCCGTCGTTCTGGGGCTCAATAGAAAGTCGTGGAACGCCTTGCCAGTAAGGAAAAAGTTTTTTTTTTTTTTTTTCGAGGTGGCGAATTAACATTTATGGTTTCTCACTGGCCAAGACAATGGGAGGCTGATGTATATTCTTCCCAGGAAATGATTCCTTTAACATCTGAGTGAAATGTCATGTTGAGTTCCAACGTGACTACGGTTAATATGAACAGGATATTTTTTCAGTTAAATTCGTGCCCATACCCTCGTGGTCAACGTACTGTGTGCTCCCCATGTATTGACTTTTTTTCTTTTTTTTTTATTATAGAACGCATTTTGCAGAAAATCTTATGGCGCGTGCACCGAGTAAAAGGCCGTCGAAGATGCTCACGATAGGAAGCTGAAATGTTGACGACATGCGCCCATCGTGAGTTGCCGTTTAAAACGCTCTACAGCCGACCCTAGATTCTCTTCTGACTGCAACGTAGTACAGAGTTCTCGTAGATTGTTTCCGCCGTCTTGCAAGGGTTGTGCACTACTCGTAACGAAGTCTGCAGCTCTACAGACAAAGCTAGCGGCGCGCATGTGCAGTAGCCGCGTCTTCGTTGCGGACAGCAACAAAGATGAAAAAAAAGGGGAGGGGGCAATAAGAAAAGAAAAGCTACGCCAATTTCGTAGTATGACCCCAGACTTCGTGGGCCTGCCTACTCTTCCCGAAAGGGCTTTTGTGTGGAGAGACTCTATCGTGAAAATATAAGCGTAACGGATTGATTGATTCGAAAGGATGACTGCGAGTGGGGAGCTGGGGTGGGTCCCGCGAGAAGAATCCGGGGCGAAACGGGAAAAAGGGGAGAGGCAGGGAACGAAGAAACGACGGCGGATGCAGTGGGGCCACGCAGCTAGAGAATGGGGACGGGGGGAAGCCGAAGCCATGAGCGATTGACGACGATGTTCCCGCCGATGTGGGGTCCCGTCCTGTCCTTCCCGTGTTCCCGGGCTGCCTAATAGAGGTTCTTGCTCCCCTGGTTTTCCTTTTTTTTTTTCCTCTATAGCTCGTCGTGGGATGACGGAACAGAAAAGAAAGGGAGGAGGTAGCATTTTAATGTTCGCTGTATGTTGTGGTCGTCGCTCCTTTTTTTTTTTTTTTTTCCCTGAACGTGAACCCTATTCAGGTTTGCGCGAGTTTTTGCCGTCGATCGTTTGTAGTGGTGCGTCGTTCTGTTTCCGCCGCCCACTACCATTTGTTCGTTGGAACGTGGGTCTGATGCGCGAAGCGTTGCGGCGTTAGAGTGCAGGAATTTATGTAGGGCATAAAAAAATACCGTGAGTAAAAAAAAAAAAAAAAAAAAAAAAAAAAAAAAACGGAAAAAAAAGGCACTGTGCTAGAGCGATCTTGGGGTCGAGGGATAAAGGGTGAATTATCTATGGCAGCCTTTGAATAGGGACAGCACATCTCCGATTAAAGTAAGACGCATTTTATGACGCGTGCTTCCCCAAGAGTTGACCTAAGTGAGAAACTGGGGAACATTCCTTCTTGCCTGCTTCTCTCCGCCTGATTTCAGATTATACGTAACAGTATATGTAGAAGTGTAAGAACGAAAAGGAGGAAGCATTCTGCCCGGTTATTAGAATTAACGGAAACGTTGCGTAATGTTAAAACTAACGTGTATAGGTCGTGAGATTGGCACCTAGGAAGAACCTTCTAGGCGCACTTAGGGAGTTTCAGCCAAAGGTGAGCCAAACCACACGCAGCCAAGGGAACGCGGCTCGTGGGGCATCTTATTACGGCATCTGTGATCAGAACAGCGAAAAACAAATCATAAAGCAAGAAGCCTGTTCTATAATACCATGCCCCGTTTTTATTTTTTGCAAGCTGTCATTGTCATTATTGTCTGACTCCTAACACTCGACGATGGCGTCTTCGACCGTTCTGTCGGCGCGCCATTCCTGTCGGCGGATTTTCAGAATCCCGTCTCGATGCGCAAGCACGTCCGCACACCGGGCGATGCATCACGACAGTTGGCTTTGTCGAGTCGGGGGACGACTCGGAAGGCTACGAGGAAAGTTTGGAGCAGCGATGATGGAAGAGGAACGCGGAAACAGGACGAGGGATCGGGAGAGCAACAAAAACAAAGACGGGACGTTTCCCGATTCATTGTGCTCGGGGGGCACTTGTCCTCGTCGACGTACTCGGAAACGTGCTGCTTCGGAGTTGTCCCCATGTCGAGCAGTGATGGATTGCCGGCAGCGGGACGCGTTCCTCCCAATGTCCGCACGGGTTGTTGCCTTTCGACGCCACCGGTCGTCTGCCGTGTTCCACTGCGCCCGCCTCTTTGGCTGTACGCCGCCGGCGCAGCGTCCGCCCCTTCTCTTCTCTCGCATTCCTTCGGCGTGACATTTTAGTTTGACGCCCGTATTCGTTTTGTTTTTGTCGTGTCGTTATTGGTGTCTCTCACAGATGGCTCACTTGTCGCCGTTTTGTCTGTATTCTACGTTCTGTACTTTTACCTTTTTTTTATGACTTCTCGCGTTTGTTTTATTTGTGTGCTGGCCATTGACTTCTTCTTTATGCCAGTTGTAATTTTTTAAATTTCGCCATATACGCTGAACCAGGCACGCAGCCAGGATTTTGTTTCGGGGGGGGGGGGGGGGGGGGGGGAGGGAGGGACAGGGACTCATGACAAAATGCTTTGTGAGGGGGAGGGAGCAGAGGAGGTTCCAGCAAAATGGAAGATTTCGGGGGGGGGGGGGGGGGGGTTCCGGCCCTATGCCCCCCGCCCTGGCTACGTGCCTGTGCTGAGCTAGAAACTTTTCGACGACTTCAGATTCCTTTGTGAACGGCAGTGTTGGTTCATTTTTAATAGCGTTTTGATCTAAACCAGTAACCGATTGCTAAGCACGAATTCGACTGGGTGCACAAAAAAATGTAAACATTTATAAGTTTATTTTAAAGCTTATTACCTTTTGTACGCACCTATAGTGCCGAGAGAACGCCCTTGACATGGCATCGCACGTCTTTGCTTCGTAGGAACGAGGAACATATCCATTTTATATTTCTCCTTTATATCCATTGAAGGGTTCGTGAAATCATTGTCTTCATTTTTATAAATTCTACTCGGAATGAGCCCCTGACGTTCATAACTTAGGAAACAAGCATTTTTTTCTCCTCGTTGTATATATATATATAATTATTGTATATATATATATATATATATATATATATATATATATATATATATATATATATATATATATAGGGGGGATTACGTTCGTCAGTCACCAGTCACCTAGCTGTGTTTGGAGATTTATGTTTGTCCTTTGTCCCTCTTGTTCCCCTTCTCCAGGGATTACTTTCGTCATTCTTGTCCAGCTCGCTTGCAACTTTGCATTTAATTGCATTATAATAATAACTTTAAATTGCAAGCTTCACCCTTGTTGGTGTTCGACTGGTGGCAGCTGATAAAACCCGTTTGCTCTACTGACGTATAACCCCTGGTTAGCTCAGTTGGTAGAGCGCTCCACTTGTAATGGAGAGGTCCCGGGTTCGATACCCGGACCAGGCGGATTTTTTCGGTCGCTCACCAGTCACCTAGTTGTTTTTGGAGATTTATGTTTGTCCTTTGTCCCTCTTGTTCCCCTTCTCCAGGGATTACTTTCGTCATATATATATATATATATATATATTTTTTTTTTTTTTTCAGAAGCGATTGATCAAAACAACAAGCATGATGTTTGAATACTCGAAGTATTCGAACATCATCCTCCACATTCAGATGACGTCATCACAATCGAATTGCGCCGACTCGACGCCGAGCGTCGTCCTTCACCGCACTAACAGGAACACGAGGCCCATTCGAAGGCCGAGGCAGCGTTCGTGCCGAACTTTTGTCCGCGCTTGATCTGTTGAACTCGTAGCTGGAACTGGCGCCCACGTGCTCCACATGCCGCCTCGGTTTGTCCTAAGCACGCACCGGTGTTGGCAATGCACAGGGCACTTTTTGTGCTCCGTACGTGTTTGCAGTTCGGACCTTCCCGTCACACCGATAATTATTGACCCCTTCCGAACGGCCGCCAAGGAGGCGTTGATTGTTGCGGAACCGAAGTCGAGTGCTCGGGAAAGTTTCGTGTCCAATTCGCGAGCTGCGTCGCGGGTAATCGCTCCGTGATGACCGTCGTAATCACGATTTGATACCCGTGACTACGTAGGTATCTCGGCATTGATGATTACGTCAGTAAGCCTCGCAAAGGAGAGACTCAAATACTGAAATTACATTGAGTATCAGGATGTACGCTGGCGACTGCGCTTTCTACAGATACCTTTCCCCGACGACGAGGTTCAGATACTACGGGGGATTTACATAAGATAACAGATTGTTGCGATAAATTGAAAATGTATCTTAATGTATTCAAATGTGTCCATCTTGATTTACTAGAAAACGTAAAATTATTTCTGTATTTTCTAAACTAAACAATGATCCTTTGGAACTTAGTACTGAGGCAGTATATCTCGGGGTTCGCCTAACTGATGATTTAAGATGGAATAATCAGGCGAAGCGAATTGTGCTCTCAGGCCAGTGACATGCCGCATTGTTTGCGTTCAGAAAAGTTTAGGGTCACTTGAAAACAAAACAACAAAACCTTCTACTTTTATTACGTACTCCCAGTTCTGGACTCTGCCTGTATTATGTGGGACCCGCATACGCGAATATGTATAAAACAAATAGAAAGTATTCAAAATCAAGGATCGAGATTTGTGCTAGATAACTACAATTGTCACGATAGCATCTCTCAATTAAAGCCCCAGCTCAGATGGAGAACTTACAACTAAGACGAAAGTGCCTCTGTCTCAAGTTTATGTATAATCTATATGACGGTGGCAACGGGATAGATAAATTAAGATAGTTATTGGCACCTCATTATGTTTCTTTTCGTACTAGCAATAAAAAAAATCCGATAATTTTTTACACGCACTGACGCTCGAAAATTTTCAGTTTCCCCCCAAAACAATTATTGTCCGGAACGTGCTCCCCGACTCACTGGTCGACCGGAGAACCGTTCAATCTCTTTTTTTTTTTTTTTCTTTTTTTGTGACATCATGATTTTTTAGTCTTATTTGGCGGTTTACTTTGTTCGACATGTGCTTGCTGTTAATTGTGTTCTTATATTGTTGTTGTATATAGTGGCATATTTCTCCTCTATGATTTATTATTTTTTTATTACTCCTTCCGCTATATGTTCGCTTTTGTATAATTATTTTCGTCCCCCCACTGTAATGCCCACCGGGCGATGTAGGTACCAAATAATTAAATAAATAAGTAGTTCATTCTAAGAACGCAGCTCTTAGGCGCCCGTTTCCGGCTTAAGCGGCGTCGCCGTCGGCGTAACCGCGCGGTGCATTATGGGAAATGTCCCATAAGTCACCGCGCGGGGAGGAGGAGAAGGACGAAGGGGAGGAAGAAGGAGGAGGGGGAGAGGAGTAGAAGGGGCGAGAGAAGGAGGGATATAGCCTCCCCTTAGCACCCTTCCCTCCTCCTCCTCAAGAGCTGCGCCCCAATTCGGCGTTGCAGGTTGTTGTAAACGTCTTTCATTTTATTTTTGAAATGATGCCACGAAAAATAAGTTTTTTTTTTTTTTTATCAAAGTGTTACGTACGACCATAACATTGTTAAACTTATACGATTATGCCCGTGTACAGGGCATAACATCTGAACCCAATATCGCTTCCTGGCTCCTTTAAATTGAATGCGAAAAAACAACAACAATGTTTCAGTCAGACTCGCGTTCTTACCCTTGGAGTCACACAGACTCTTTCTGTGGTTCCTCTCATATGTAGTATACGATTGGGAACATCAACTTCATCAAGAGAGCCATCTTTCCAGCGCCTCTTTTTAATGCAAAGTTGACATCTGGTTTCATAGGAGCCTATCCTAGTCCGGTTTTAAAGGTTCACCTCGTGGGCAATTCTTAATTCCATGAGGTGAACTCCTGGAATTCAGAATTTTCCTAAGCTGGTTGATTTTTCTTGTATTGTCGATTTTTTTTAAGAGACTACGGTATTACCTGCACTTGCTGCAATTCGTATAGTCGTAACTTTCGTTGTTTAGAGCAGAAATTCGTTGAATTAGAACGTCTCCCTCCATCAGTATGTCAAAAGAGGAAAGTAAATAAACCGACTCCGTATCACCGCAGCAAGCGCATAATACCTTTAGCCTCGCGGTTCGACTACTAACATCCGTTCTTCAACATACTTCACGTAGTAGGGAAAACGAGAAACAGGCCTTGCAACACGTGTCTAGGCCGAAGCGCCAGACATACCAATTGGAACACGATAAAGCAAACATTTAAAGGGTGCTTCACATCAAGACGACCCGCATTGAGGGGAAGCCCTTCTTTACCTTTGCGGGTAACTTTTGGCCGGGCCATTCTCCCTTCCACACCGAAGAGCGGCGAATTGTTTGCTCATCCTTCGAATATATCTGGAAGCGAGGAGTGGGCTGTTTGCACAATGCGGTAGAAAGGACGGCCCTTCTAACTTATAAGCGGATTTTTTTTTTCCCCAGCCGTTCGTCTAGTTTTACCGCTTGCCTTCTAGACCTTTACCCAAGGGTGCTCCGAATCTAAATGTGCGTTCGTGGCGCTGTCTTTCAGCTGAATTAATATTTCGACGACGTAACAAACGCGAAACACAATACGGTAGAACGATGGGGGGAAAAGAAAAAGCAATCTTCTCGGCAACGTATACACGTCGCAGGGGGGGGGGGGGGGGGGGGGGGGGGGGGCTAATACAGCAGCAAGCAAAGGCATAGGGGTTTTCTTCGCGTGGGCACGAAGTGCTGAACAAACAGCGACCTTCCTATTGCCGCTTAATAAGCTTCGGCGTGGGGAGGGTGATTAGATTGTTGCCACCGTAGACTGAGGTGATTAGAGAGAGAGAGAGGGCTGCGAGGATGAGAAGGAGAGGGAGCCATGTGGGAAACGTAGGAAATACAAGTGCTATTGGACAGGCAATATCAAGGCCCTAGACGTAATGGCAGTTTATGTCTGTCATTTGTTTTACCTTCTTCAATAGAGATAGACTAAGAAAGAGAGAGAGAGAGGCTATGAGAGTGAGAAGGGGAGGAAGACATGCAGGAAATGAAGGAAAGACAAGTGCTATTGAATAGGTAATGTCAAGGCTCGAGACGTAATGACAGTTTATGCCTGTCATTTGTTTTACCTTCTTCAATAGAGAGAGAGAGACCAAGAAAGAGAAAGTATGGGAGAGATTAAGAGAAAGAAAGAGAGAGAGGGGGCAGTGAGAGTGAGAAAGGGACGGAGACATGTGGGAAATGTAAGAAAGTGCTATTGAATAGGTAATATCAAGGCCCTAGATGTAATGGCAGTTTATGCCTGACTGTCATTTGTTTCACCTTCTTCAATATAGAGTGACTACGAAAGAGAAAGTGAGAGAGAGAAAATTTGAGATAGAAAGTGACAAGTGTATAAACGACAAGTGTTTTTGAGCAGCTCATATCGGGGGCTCTTAACGTAATGGCAGTTTGTGTCTGTCTGTTCTTTCTGTAACCTCCCTCATTATGTGATTCTGGTTATTTACTCGCTCATACTGACTTCGTAATATAGTCACTGGCAGGGTAAGAAGGCAAGGAGGAGTTTGAGTTAACCCTCTTTCAGCGCGAGCTTCCAGCCTTCGACAGTGCTTCGGTGTATCGACGACCACAGACGTTCAGCCAAGGCACGGTGGAAGGCACGGAGCGCGTGCTGTGGAGGCCCGGCATTCGAAAGACACGCCAAGCCGCTCTCATTCTGGCAGTGACTACAGACGCGTCCTTTTATGCGATGAGGAGATCATCTTGAACACCCGGGCGAGGCTTCTCGAAGCGCCAGGGATCCTTTACCGTTCGGGGGATAAAACTCTTCAATGAATGATTCATTGATCAGTCAAGCGGGAGCCCGCTTCGCGCTCCAACGCTCGCGCCGAAGAAACAAAGCAAAATACACAGGCCGGCGCAGTCGCGGTGACGGTCATCTTATCTGTATCGGGAGCCGGAAAAATAGATTGGCGTCGGGCGACATTTTCGTATTGACCGACCTCTCTTAACGGTATTGAGACGGCCTCCTCGTCCTCCGCCCTACCTGAGACGGAAAAAGAATGCCTCCTGTCCCCGAAAAGCAAACGGAGAAAAGCTTAAATGACGACCCGAAGGTTTCCCTTCCCCAGAAACGCGCGAAGGAAGGGGAAAAGTCGGTTGGCTGCTGCGGCTCTCTGGGAGACGGGGCAGAATGTGAAGTGGCCTGCAGTTGGCTCCCGTTTTCTTTTTTTTTTTTCATCTGTAGCGTTTTTCATTGTTTCTTTCTTTCTCCTCTCCAGTTTCTCGATGCGTTTTGTCTTTCTTTAGGCGATCCTTTTTTTCCCCCGTGTAGTCCGCTTCTCCTCACCATGAAGCGCAGCTGTACGAGCCGTTCCAGCGAATCGGGAGCTCTCAACGTACCACGTGACTACGGTCGCCGTGCGTTGCTACGCCCCCTACCGAAGGTCACGTGAGATTCACGCTACATTAGATTTGCACCGATGGCTCCTAGCGCCCGCTGCGCTCCATCTAAAGGATGTCACGGACGGTGGGAGGCTGGCGTGCATGACTGTCGTGGCTGAGAAACGGGTCGCTCCGGCTTCCCTTTTCTTCTGTTATCTTCGATTGTATTTTTGTCTTTTTTTTTTTTTACGGACTTTTTCGCTCGGATGCAGCTGCTCCCTGCAAAAGCTATCCCACATTGATCTTGTTTTCATTTGGTGCTGGTTTTTTTATGTTTTTGTGTCCGTCTCTTCCCAGTCCTTTTTTCTTCCTAGTTCCCTTTCTCGGCCATTCTCCTTCCGTTTATAGGCCTCTCTTCCTCCTCTCTCCATCCGTTGCGCCGGCTTCTTTGTCTCCTGCAGAGAAGAGAGTGAAAAGAAAAGGCGTCGCTACACTCCCTCCCTCTGGTTTTTCGTCCCGTCACGTTGGACGCTCGCTTCTCGAGTCCTATTGATTGTCGGTCATTCCGCTTGTTGTCTTCTTACTGGACGCGAGGAATTGTTTTTGTATTGGTCGCATCGGTTTGGTATACAATAGCCGGTCCTTTTCGGGCTTCGAGAAAGGAGGGGAATATTTTGAGTAGCTCCTCCGTCCAGTTTGAAATGGAGACCCGTAGCGAAATTCAGCGTGTCAGCGTCTCTTCTATTTTTTTGTTTTTTTTTTTTTTTGTTTTACGTTTTGTTTTGGTCGTGTGTTGCTTTGTCTTTAACGTTTCGTTTAATTTTTCTTTAGTATTTTTTTTTTTTTTTTGCTTCAAGTGTAAAGACGGACCGACACGAAAGAACGCATAGAAATGCACCGAGAACGCGTCTCTGCTCCCGTTTAGACAAGAGGCCCTCGGGTGGCACGGGGGGTCGTGCACAAACACGCCAGACATTTTCACGCCTGATCTCTTTTTTGTTTCCCGAATTTTATTTTCCTTGCTGCGTTGGCATTTTGTATGAGTAATATAGTTTCTTTTTTCGTCTCTTCGTATGCGCAGGGCGAATTATATTGAATAGACCAGCGGACGGCCTGCGTGCGTATGTGAATTTTTTTTGGTTATTGCGATGGCTTTGTTTGGAGTTTGACGCACCGCGCTGACGCGTGCGCGACTTCAGGTTGTTGCGTATCGATCGGCCCTCAACGTAGCGCGAGAAGCCGGCTGTCGTATTTATGAGTGGGGGGCGGGGTGGGGGGCCAGAAATGATGTCCGGAACTGGAGTCGTTGCCGAACTTTGTGAAGCTGTCGATGATGAGAGAGAATTTTAAACAATTCTCAATGCCCGTCAAAAATCTGGCAGCCGGCGCTATTGGCGACGTCCGCGATCGAATGCGTCGCTGTGGTCGGCCTCCCACGATTGGCTGAATGCTGACTAGGACATCAGCGAAAAATTTCTCATCGACGGGAATAAAAGAAAAGGAAGAACTTTAATTTTGACGATGTTGGCAGTGTTGCTTTGAGAGCGCAATTATTTCGAGCTTCCATCATGCTAATTACAAACACCATCGACCTTGTTGTTCGCAAGGTAATGACGTCACAAGAGGTAATCATAGGAAGATTCCACCGAAACATGTCACCGCTAATAGACGATTGCGAACAAGGCATCTTGCCGCCGCTATGTGTACCCTCTCGTGTGAGCAAGCACGCGCAACTCGACGCCCGCCAAATCTGCGTTCATGAGTACGCTGCCCGTGCTTGCACGCTTGGGGAACCAGTCGGAACGCCATATTTGCAGAGCGTCGTACGCCACCTCAACTATCGTCGTCTTTGCCTACTAATTTATTCAATGTTCTGACGTAATGTGCGTCGCAAATCGTTTTTTTTTTTTTCTTGCTGTCAAAGTATGTTGCAGATCCCAGGCATCCTGGGTTCGATCTCCACCCCTCTTCCGTTTCGACGAGGACGAGCATCGTACCGGCGTGCGCGCTCGTGTATCACTACCCTTCGATGCACGTTCAATACCCCAGGCTACCGGCAGTAGTGCACTGGCGAAATTTATCGTCTACTGCGTAAAACCAGTGTCTCCATGCCTCGAGGGCATACCGACCTTACGATGTTTTAAGCACGAACGTCTAATTTGATTTTTTTGTTGTTTTCCCATACTGTCGAGGCAGGTTATAACTTATAAGTCAACGGGAATCCGAAATCACTTCACTACATCCGCTATTTCGTTATAACCGACTTCGGTTGTAACGAAGTGCAGAAGGAAATGGAAAATCGTGTTCCCTTCGCTGGAACCACTATTTCGTTATAAACGACTTCGTTATAACCGGACTCGAGAGTATACGCGCACGCGGCTTTGCCGTCACGCTGCTGCGGTGGCGCTGCTGTCGACACCGCGCATGCGCAAACCTATCACGTGACGCGGATCTAGTTCCTGCGAACGCGCTGTTTCCGTGCGTTTTGTGAGCGAACGCGGACTGGTTTCTCGACAGTGTGTTGGTCTATATAGGATAGCTCGCTTCGTTGAGAGAACCTGGGGATTTGCGGGCGGCCATAGCTGCGTGCGTCAATGCTGATGGCGAGCTTTCACGGTTCTTTCGCAACGTTCATTCCGCACCATCGAGGTTGCCGGTCTTAGCAGCCTATTAGTGTGAGACCGTTCCGAGTATACGCTCTAAAAAGAGCCATCGAACATGGCGTCCAGTGAATACCCCCTATGTAGAGAACAAAACAAATGCTTTTAGGTTTTTTTTTAATTTTTATTATCACTGGTTTTTTTTTCGCTCTCATTTTGAGTTTATTCAGAAAGAACTACGGGTCATTGAAGAAGCTAATAAGAGGTCATTACGCGGCGAGTATTTACAAAGAAAACGAATACAATCGAACCTATAGTGCTTCTCAAACGAAGAAACTTAAGATTGCGTTTTGTAATTATGGAAGGAAATCCGTCGAAATACACAAATGTCTACTATCGTCACTGACAACTCATCAGACTGAGTGCTTGGCCTGTGATACTCTTTGCTGCCTTCTTTGGCGTTTTTATCGGCTAATGCTGCACTCTCTTTGGTTTTGGATCAATAATGAGATGCGCGAGACACGCTACGCCCAGCGTCTATTAAGCTGCCAGTAACGCAATTATATAAGCTCAGTTGCGGAACTGCTCATAGACGCTGCTTGCACGAGCAGTACCCCCCTACCGCCCCCACGGCTCACCTCCCGTCTTTGGAGGCGGCGGACGGCTGCTATGGCAACTGCAGTGTCTTCAATGGAACGCGTACGTTTCGAAGCACAGCGTCTAGATAACGTTCCACCGTACTCTTTGGAACACTCAGTTTTTAAACGAAAATCTAGATGGTGTTTCAAACGATGGGCGGCAGACTAAAGTGAGTGAAGTTGGGGAACTCCTCCCCATGGGCGGCAGACTGAAGTGAGTGAAGTTGTGGAACTCGCGCCCCCCCCCCCCCCCCCCCTTCCACGGGAATTCCACAGCTGAAATAATCTAGTAAGGTTGGTTGTCAGTGAGGATGTAAATGTTGACGTCACGAGACATTTCTCGTCGTCGAGGAGGAAATCTGGCGACGCGAAGGATATTTCTTAGTCGCGTAGGATTAAAAGCAGCCGTTTGGGGTGGCGCGTAGGATTATTTTAGGAAGGGGTGGAAGTGGCACACCCTTCCAGTCGCATTTTGGTTTTCTCAACAGCAACGATCTTTATTTAATTCTCTTGTTGGCTCTCGTGTGCGTCGCTTAATCGGTGCTGTCTGCCCAATTCGACACTGCGTCGCGTTTTCATGTGATCAAAAACCGAAGGAGAGGAGGGTACGAAATTTCACGGGGACGTCAGAATGCCGATTTCTGACTGGAATGATTAGTGGGTAGACCGAAAGCTAGCTGCCTTTGTCGTCACTTCACTCATAGGAGGTGTTCGATTGACAAATACCGGTGTACAGCGTTCCGCGTTCACATGCGTGCAATTTAGAACAGCGAGTAGAGATAAAAACAGCTAGCTTTAAGTCTACCCGCTAATCTAACCAACTAGAGCTCGGCGTTCTGACGTCTCCGCCGTGCTTTAGTCTCCTCCTCACGCTCAGTTTGTCGGCGCATAAATCCTTTGGGGAAATGTCACAATGGTTGTCGGCATCTCGCTACGCTATTTACGAAGCAACATATTTAGTTTCAATCATCGAGGTAGCTGGAACCTGTAGGTTCTAGCTTTTGCGTTTGCGTCCTAGTGGCTAGTTTTTTTCCTTTGTACTCTTGATGGCAAAAAAAAAAGGAGAAACAAAAGAAGCGCGTACCATTGAAACGATTTTATTTTAAACGCAGGTTGTGTTTTCGCGGCCTAATTGCACAAGAAAAATGTCACGAAGAATCTTCACATCAATTTCACCGCTAAATTTAGAGTGGAAATTGCCTTCACATAACCGAGTCACGTGACCCCTTTAGTTACCTCAAGTCACGTTACGTCAATTTTTTGTGAGGTGGCAGTTTGCGCTGGACGCATTCTGCGCTTCCCGGTCTCTGTCAGCACGGTCAAACTTGTGTAAGTTCTTAAGGTGGAGACTAGGGCGAGTTGGCTGTCCACGGCTTAAACGTAACAGCGCAAACGATAACTCACACGCTTTGACCACACGCACACCGTTAAAAGCGCGACGTGGGAGATTCCTTTTTGGCGGTGTGCTTATGGTCAAACTGAGTGAGTTGTTTTTGCGCTGTTACCTTTTAGGGTTAAGCTAGTGTAATTGCATAATATCCTCCTGTTAATCGTATCACTACAGGAGACCAGTTTTGTGATTTTTGCGCTCTTGTTTCTTCACACTTGCAGTTATTTTTTTTTTTTTCTGTTTTTGTGTGTGTTTCTTACCCTGAGGCCTTTCTTTTTCTTTTTTTCTAGGTAAGTGATGCTCGCTGGGACAGGGAACAGCCAAGGGTGTTCATCGTGGCCGGACACGTCTCCAGGTGCTGTTTCCGATTACGTTATGCTTCGAAAATGAAGACAGCGACATCATAAACCTTTTGCAAAAATCTTTAAAACGCCGCGCGCGGAGTTCTGGCAGCTCAGCCTCTTCCACGTGGCACTGAAGAAAGCGAGAGGGCACCGGAGTTGCCTGCCTGCCGTCGCCCGTTCGCCGTCGCCTCCAAGGTCGCCTCTGTCGTCTGCTAGAACGGGTTGTACCTCGCGTTCCCAGCATTCCTTTCGGCGCCGCGGATAGCGCTGCATCTATGCAAAAGATTTTTTTTTTTCTACTGATACGAACGTATTACGGTATGTTTTCTGCTTCACGGGCGGAGGAGATTGCAAACCGTAATGTCTTATTTGAATTTTGTTGAGGCTATAAACTGTCGAAGACAGACCAGTCGAAATTACATTTTGAGCGATAGGGCTTAGGAATTTTGCGTGGAAGCTGTACGCGGCGTAACACACCGCACAGGACCGGAGAAACTGGATATTGATAC